>NW_024082210.1:155923-286159 GCF_003009895.1 Hyaena hyaena | reverse complement strand
TGGGCATGGAGGAGGACACTTGTGGGGATGAGCACTGAGTGTTATGTGGAAACTAATTTGACAATAAACTATTTGTAAAAAAAAAAAAATTTTTTAAAAATTAAAAAATTACTTAAATACATTGTTTCTTAGGTCACCCTTAGTATGTGATAATAAAATCATAAAATTAGTCTAAAAAAAAAAGAAATGTAAAAAACAATTCTGGAGTGACATGAGACACCTAATCTACATATATAAATTTGGAATTATTTGGCATAGTAATGGAAATTAGCCCACAGGAGTAGATGAGATTGCCTAGAGAGTGGAAAGTGAAAATGAGAAGACCAGAGGACTTTGGACAGAATTTGGAGGAATGACAACACTTTATGGTTTTATAGAGAAAGAGAATCTAGCTAAAAAAGAGTGTGAAGAAATAGCCAGGATGGGAAGACAGCATGTGTCCTCATGTGACAAAAAAAAAGATTTTGTCTTTTAAGAAAAGAATGGTCAACTCTATTGAACGTTGCTGAGTGCCTAAATTAATGGAGGACTGAAACATTATTTGGATTTAGTAACTGGGAGGCCATGGATAAGACTGGCAGAAACCACTTCAGAGACAGACTGGAATTGGAAATAAGAATGGAATGGAGGGGAAAGCCAGTGGAAAATAAGGTAAAGATGAGTGTAGACAATTCAGTCAAGAAATCAGGCTGTTAAGAGGAAAAGAAAGATAAGAATGTGGCTGCAAGGGGAAACATGGGGTCAAGGAATGGCTTAAATATTTACATATTTAAGTATCAATGAGAAGAAGCCAGTAAAGATGAAGAGGTTGAAGCTATATGTTAAAGTAGGAATGAGATGCAGGTGGAGGATGATATTTTATAGGAAACAAAACACTTTGTCCAGTGAGAGTGGAAAAAAAGGCAGATGCAGGAAGATTTGTAAATTTGGTGGCAAGAAGTCAAGAAAAATCCCATATGATGGTTTCTTGTTTTAAGGGGCAAAGTATAAGAGGTAAATTCTTATGCTGATAATAAAGAGGCTGGGGAGGTGGGGCTTGGAGATTTGAGAAGAGTGAGGAAAGTTTGAAATATTTATTGTAGAAAGTGAGAAAGCAAACTGAGCTGGAAAACCTGATAAAATCACTGAGTGTTGTTGAGAGCCAAGTTGAATTTGTGAGCATGGATTTATAGTAGTGCCATTTGAGTTTAGACTCAGGGGAGAAGGATTATTGGGATTACCTAGGGTTCAAGTCTTTTCTGGTAATTGCAGCCAATAGGCAAAGGGTCACGGGAATCGTTAGCAAGGCAGGAGTTGAACTATGGGAGCAAGGAATCTAATCTAAGGAGGACAATGAGAGAGGTGAAAATAGGAGGAAACTGATACATCCAGAGAAAGAAGAGAGATCAATGGCTTAGAAAGCCAAATGAGGTAAAACAGACAGTGCAGAAATAGTTAAGCAGGAAGCCTTGAGGATAGAAGGGCAGGCAGACATTAGGGTGACCCCCCCATGATGCCCACCTTCTAGTGCTCACGCTTTTGTGTGTGTTTCTCTTCCCTTGAGAGTGAGCAAGACTATATCTTGCTTCTAATCAATAGAATACAGCAAAGGTGACAAGATGTACATGATAAGATGTACATGATTACATTACACAAAATTGTAATGGCCATATTAAGGGGACACTCTCTCTCCCTTGCTGGCTTTGAAAAAGCAAGCTGCCATGTTGTGAGCTGAAACATGTACCCACATCATGGGTCATGTGGTAAGTAACTGGAAGCATCCTCTGGTCAGCAGTTAACAAGAAACTGAGGCTTTCAGTACAACAGCCTATAAGAAACAGAAATCTGCCAACAAGCACATGAGCTTGAAAACAGATCCTTCCCCAGTCTTACCTTAGATGAGACTGGAGCCCCAGTCCACACCCTTAGAGCAGCACTGAGAGACCCGAAAGCCAAGCGTGTACTCCTAACTGATAGAAACTGAGAGATAATAAATGTGTTTTGTTTTAAGCTGCCAAGTTTGTAATGATATTGTTATAGAGCATATATAATTAATTCAGAGGATGTAGTCAAATAGAGAAATATCAAACCAGAGGTGGTGACAAAGCACAAGGTGTTATCTCAGGAGGAGATAGAGAAGGTGAAGTGAAGGAAGGGGTCAGTGGAAATACGGAGAATTAGAGAAACAGGTTGTGCTATCTGTTCCACAATGACTAAGAACATATATGCAATGAGCTTCAGACTTTAAAGACACATGATAAAAGCAAGGACCAAGAACTCTTAGCAGTGCATATACAGAGAGATGTGGTCTCAGATTAATAATGAGAAGATAAGCACCACACTGGGACATCTGTGTTTAGAATAAAATGATCATCACAGGCCAGCTCTTTTGGAAGCACCACGTGAACTGACTGAAGACGGTTTTCGGACGTTTGTGTTTGTACCATAGCTCTGTGATTTATTAGCTATGCAGCCGTGGGAAATTTTTTCCCAGTTGAGTTTTTGTTTCTTTTATGTAAAATGTATTTATTTCAGTGCAGGGTCACTACAATGATTAAATGAGATGATAATGCAAAACAACAACAACAACAACAACAAAAACCCCACCACTTATTGCTGCATCTGGTATAAAGTAAGGGCTCAAATACAGCTCTTCCATTCAAGAAACTTTCATTTCACAAAAGTAATTAATCAAATGGATTCAAAGACTAGAGAGCAATGTCATATAGGTGACTGAAGAGAGAAAGCTCTTAGAAAAACCAATATGAAAAAAATAGCCACTCATCTGTATAAGTAAAATAGCACAAAAAGAATTGAGAAAATCATTACGTCCCAGCAGAGATGAAGAGGAAAATCCTACTTTTCAAAGAAATGAGATAAGGCTGGATTAAAAGTTTACAAAATGTAGGGTGACTGGGTGGCTCAGTCAGTTGAGTGTCCAACTTTGGCTCAGGTCATGATCCCATGGTCCATGAGCTGAGTCCTGCGTCGGGCTCTGGATTGCCAGCTGAGAGCCTGGAGCCTGCTTCTGATTCTATGTCTCCCTGTCTCTCTCTGCCCCCTCCCCCACTCGTGCTGTCTCTCTTTCTCTCAAAAACTAAATAAACATTAAAAATTTTCTTTTAAATTTACAGAATGCAACATTGTACAGAAACATGATCTAAATTTTTCCTGAAGAGACACTAAATCAATATCCATACTTCACAAGATCAACACATTTTTAAAAGTTTTCTTTTCGTAATGTGAGTGATGACATTTGAGGACTACCTCCATCGGTAGTGCTGGCCTTTGGGTTGATTCCACCTGCAGAGACTCTCACTTTGTGAGGATGAAAATAAAATTATTCTTCCTGAGGTACATATCAGTCATGTTAAGCTATTATTTAAAAAACATAAACAATGTGGGGCGCCTGGGTAGCTCAGTCGGTTGGGCATCCGACTTCAGCTCAGGTCATGATCTCCCACGTTGGGCTCTGTGCTGACAGCTAGCTCAGATCCTGGAGACTGTTTCAGGTTCTGTGTCTCCCTCTCTCTCTGCCCCTCCCCTGTTCATGCTCTCTCTCTCTCTCTCTCTCAGATATAAATAAAAACATTAAGAAAAATAAACAATGTACATTTGGTGATTAAAATAGAATTATTTTTCATAGGAAAATAAGGTCTAGCTCAGTATGTTTCGAATTCATGTTCCCAAGAATAAACCCACAACTCTCCATTCCTTTACCAAAAAAGAAAAAAATAAAGTCATCTGTTTTAAAGGATATGATATCCTGACATTTGGGTTAATTTACACTTAAACTATCCAAACATATTTCAAAAACTAGTTGATATTTGAGCATATATATATTTCAGATATTTTAAATAGAAAAATCACATTTTATGTAAGGTAAACAAACCAAAACACCAAAAGACTGAATCTTGTGGAACCTATGGTCGTATGAAATACAAATAGAATTTAAAGTTGAAAAGCTTTCTTTTTTATCCAACATTTATCCTAAATTTGTGCATGTAAAAATATCTGTAATGTCTACAAAATGCCCAGGTGTTTATAATTATTAATAAATGAAAATGTCTGCAGAACTTCATGCCCTTGGCCAGGACATAAAATTTGGACATATTTCCAACAAAGAACAGTAGAATTTCTTTGATGAGTAAACCACTCATTCTGAAAATAAAAGAATACGTGCAATTCATGACTTTTAGAATAAGGCCAAATTTGTGGTCTCAAACCACCCCACACAAATAATTTTTTAACTGTATCACATTCTATCACATTTTGATATATTGTTGCCTTAGATGTAATGATTTCTTTGGCCCTAAAATTTAAATGCTAAGTTTTTGGTTTAGTCAGAACATTCTTTTACAGATATATTTGTCCCCGACCAGACCAATAACCACAAGGCTTCTGCAAATCCACACTTTAAACTACACGATAAAGGTTTCTATAACATAAATTTTCTCCAGGAAAATTATTTATAAGATAAATAATGTTTTAAATGTTTGTTTGAAAATGTTTAAATGATCATATATTTAAGTTTGATTTAATTAGATTCATATTGTACCTATCTTTCATATTTTCAAAGAAATGTTTTGCCAGATTGTCAAATTGTCAAAATTGTACATAGCCTAGTATCTTTGAGGATTAGTTCTTCATCTTGATTAAAGTAGCCTGTTTTTGAATAAATAAATCTTAGTATTTTTACATTACTCTTGAATTAAACACATCTAGAAACAGAGCATGTTTTCATTCAATCACTAGTACACGTTGATTTGCATATGTTGTTTTGGTGGCTTAGTTGCCAAACATTTAGCTAAATGATAAATAGATACTCATTGAGGAATTAAACTTTCCTACAGGGTGGTCTTAACATGAGTCAAAGCCAGAAAATTAATGCTCAGTTTCCAAAACACCTAATGCACACTAAAATAATTAATTCTATAGCTGTGTGGGCTTTCAATTCTGTGAATTTATAATGTCTTCCATATTTTATTAATTGTTTAGATAGTTAAGGTATTATACTTTCTCACATCATTTATGTAGGGTCGAGATACAAATGAGTTAATTTACTTGATGTAATCATTAATTACTGAATCATCTCAGTTGCAATCATTCTGTTTATGAGGTAATTTCATGATGTAGACTGTTTTCCATTATTTTATAATTAAGCACCATTTCTGAACACCCTCTGGTCCCATTAGCTCACCCTTCCAATTCCATTGAAGGGAAATGTATTAGCAAATTATACCACTGCAGCTGATTCAGGTATTATAAGAAACTGACATTTACTAAGGAAAAACTCTAGCATATACTATAAAAATAACAGATTAACTCACTACCATTAAATAAAACTTTATAAAAAAATAAGTTTGAATTGACAACATTCAATGCCAAGAGGCACAACTTCTAGGCATCACGAGACATCTACAAAAAGACTCCTGTTGCAGGCACCCAGGGATCTCCATTCTCATTTTGTCCCTCCCCCTGAGACAGCAATCAATGAGCAGAGAACAAATCATTGACTTGAGAATTTTCAATGGCACATCAGCAAAGTCTTGGAGACTCCAAGACACATTCGATGTGGAGCTAGATACACAAAAGAGGCTATATGACAATGGCAGGCCACCGTTCTTGCAGCTGTGGCCAAGTGCAGTGAGTGTTGCAGATGGACTCCATCTGATTCAGACATGATTCCATCCCCACTCCATCAATGATTCAGGCATGATTAAAGACCAATCGGACATATTTAGAGAAGGCCGACTATCTACAAAGAAATTCATGTAAATGTCATCTGCTAATTGGTGTTTCTGCCCTTAGGGAATTTATATATAGCAATACAATTTTATTCAGTTGAGGACCCACAACTATATGGTCTACTCAGCTTCAACAAAGGAGAAAAGAATATCCAATGAAAAAATGACAGTCTTTTCAACAAATGGTGTTGGGAAAACTGGATGGCAACATGCAGAAGAATGAAACTGGACCACTTTCTTATGTCATACAGAAAAATAAATTCAAAATGGATGAAAGTCCTAAATGTGAGGCAGAAAACCATCAAAATCATAGAAGACAACGCAGGCAGCAACCTCCTCGACCTCAGCTGCAGCAGCTTCTGACTAGACACATTACCAAAGGCAAGGGAAACAAAAGCAAACATGAACTATTGGGACTTCACCAAGATAAGAAGCTTCTGCACAGTGAAGGAAACAATCAACAAAAAAAAGCAGCCTACATAATGGGAGCACGTATTTATCATACCTGATAAAGGGTTAGTATCCAAAATCTATAAAGATCTTATCAAACTCAACACCTAAGAAATAAATAACCCAGTTAAGAAATGGGCAGAAGACATAATTAGATATTTTTCCAAAGAAGAGATACAGATGGCTAACTGATACATGAAAAGATGCTCAACATTGCTCATCATCAGGGAAATACAAATAAACCATGACGAGATATCACCTCACACCTATCAGAATGGTTAAAATGAACAACACAAGAATTAACAGTTGTTGGTGAGGATGTGAAGAAAGGGAAACCTCCCTGCACTGCTGGTGGGAATGCAAACTCATGCAGCCTTCTGAAAAAAGTATGGAAATTCCTCAAAAACCTAAAAATAGAACTACCTTACAATCCAGCAATTACAATATTAGGTATTTACCCAAAGGATACAAAAATGCAGGTTCAAGGGGATATATGCACTCCAATGTTCATAGCAGCATTATCAAGAATAGCCAAACTATGGAGAGAGTACAAATGTCCATCAATTGATGAATAGCTAAAGAAGATGTGGTATACACACACACAAACATGGGAATATTACTCGGTGATCAAAAAGAATGAGATCTTGTCATTTGCAACAACATGGATGGAACCAGAGTGTATTATGCTAAGCAAAATAAGTCAGTCAGAGAAAGAAAAGTACCATATGATTTCACTCATATGTGGAATTTAAGAAACAAAACAAATGAACACATGAAAAGATGGGGGAGAAAAGAGAGGGAAACAAACCACAAGAGACTCTTAATAATAGAGAACAAACTGAGGGTTGATAGAGGGAAGTGGGTGGGGGATGGGCTAGATGGGTGATGGGCATTAAGGATGGTACTTATTGGTATGAGCACTGGGTATTATATGTAAGTGATGAATCACTGAATTCCACTCCTGAAACCAATATTGCACTGTATGTTAATTAACTAAAATTTAAATTAAAAAATTAAAATTTTATTTGGTTGAATTGAATAAATAAATATAATATGTAATGTATAAAGAATAAGCCCCAATTTTTTTTACACGTATTTATTTTTGAGAGACAGAGTGAGACAGCGTGCGAGCAGGGGAGAGGCAGAGAGAGGAGACAGAGAATCCGAAGCAGGCTCCAGGCTCTGAGCAAGCGTTTGGCACATAGCCTGACGCAGGGCTTGAACTCACAAACGGTGAGATCATGACCTGAGCTGAAGTCAGACACTTAGCCAACTGAGCCACCCATGTGCCCTGGAATAAGCCCTAATTAATAGGTGGTCTTTAAAAGCTGTTTTATGATAAATTATATACAGCAAAATAATTACAATGAATTATGAATAAATTAAATAGAAATGGAATATAAATGAAAGAGGAACATGAGTTAAAGGCTTTTGTATATCTTTACTACAGATTTTATATTTTATTATGAATTCACTAAAAATTCACTGAAGAACTTTATCCAGGGAGTCGAGTGAAATGATATGTAGTGTACAAAAATCCATTTAGTGGCAATAAGTATAATGGTATCAAGTTGGGGAAAAGAAATTATAGATGTGGAAACCCTAAGAAATTGTTGCTGTAAATCTGGTAAGAAATGATAGGTTCCTAATAAATAATAGACCTAGGCAATGCTCATCAATAGCTGTTAAAACCATTAGATGAAAGGTTATTGGGATTGTTTTAATGGATGGATTAGTATGATAACACACTAACCTACCGAAAACTGGAATATTATATGTCCCCTGAAATGATGAAATAGGAGTCATCTACAGAGCATTCTTACAAAAATTCTGTTCAAGCTTCTAGATCTAAATATGAGTTTATAGAACAAACAGAGATAGGGAAACACCTTAAAGATACCATGAGGATATTATCAGAAAAATCCACAGTGTGGGAAATTCTATAGGATAAATGACCTGATTCATTCAGCAGATACATGGAAAGGAAAAACAGAAGGAAGGGGGAATCTCTAGACTAAATGAGACTCAGTAAAGTAATATCAACCAAATGTAATGTGTGGTTCTTCCTTTAGTTCCAGATTTGAACCAATCTACTATAAAAACAAGAAATTATGAGACAACTAAGGAAATATAAACATTTACTGGATATATAAACATGTTATTAAGGAAATGTCATGATTTTGTGGTGATAAAGGTGCTGTGCCTATGTTTAAAAAATTTTCTTCCTTTTAGAAATGAATGCTGATGTTTTTACTGATGAATGGTAGGACACCTGGAACTTGTTTGTTTGTTTGTTTAGAGAGAGAGAGAGAGAGTGTGTGTGTGTGTGTGTGTGTGTGTGTGTGTGTGTGTGTGTGTTTGTGTGAGCGGGGAAAAGAGGCAGGAAAGAGAGAGAGAGAGAGGAAGGAAGGAAGAAAGGAAGGAAGGAAGGAAGGAAGAGAGAGAGAGAGAAAGAGAGAGAGGGAATCTTAAGCAGGCTCCACACTCAGTGCAGAGCTGGAGACAGGGCTTGATCACACAATCCTGGGATCGGACCTGAGCCAAAATCAAGAGTCAAGCCCTCAACTGACTGCCTACCCAGACACCCCACCTAGAACTTGTTTTAAAATAATCCAGTGAAAGGATAAAGTAAGAAGAAACTAGAGATGAAACAAGATTAGCCAAATGTTGATAATTGTTGAAACTGAGTGACAGGTAGTAAACATTTTACTTTAAGTTTTCCTGTTATAAAAAATTAATAATAATAGAAATAAATGAGGCAGAAGCTGAGAGGATAGAAAGAAGTGAGTAAGTTTGAACAATACTTAGGACATGTTACAGGCAGGACACGACAGCCGATTGTATCTGAAAGGGGGAAAACAGATGGCTTTTAACTGTCTGGCTTGGTGATTAGAGGCATGGAAGTATTGTTCATCAGGGCAGGAGGTAGAGGTGAGAAGCAGATTTAGAAGTAAAATGGACAAGTCTGGTTTGGGGTGTGCTGAGTTTGAAATACCGGGTCAATATCAAAGTACAAGTATTCAATATGCACATTAAGCAGAGAAGGTCTAGAACAGAAGTCTGGGGTATAAAAACACGCAAAGGGATGTAGAAAGGAAGTGAAGACTGAGGAGTAGTATCCAGATAAATAAGAGGAAAATCAGCTGAGATTGGATTTGCGGAAATAAAGAAAGATATAGCTGTAAGGAAAGGAACTGGTCAGTAGGGTGAATTAAAGAATTAATTGTAAGTTACAGAAACAAAATGGTCCTTACCTTTAGTAACTAAAGCAATCAGTGCCAGTGCAAGATTACAAACTGAGCATATGGATTAATTTCCCCTCATTCCTCAGCTCCCATTAAAATAAGAATATACCACTTTAAAAGCGAAGAGGTAAACACAGAGCAGGGAGAAGGACATAAGGGAGTTTATCAATGGATCAACTATTTCAACACAGTTCTGGAAGGTGGAAATAGAGAGGATAAGTGAGTAGGCTAGGAAAAGACACAGCCCAGAATAAAAATGAAAAGGCTGCAATCAAGGAGGGAGTCATTCTGCCTTTTAATATCTTTTTTTAAAAATTTTTTAAATGTTTTATTTATTTCTAGGAGAGAGAGAGAGAGACAGCGTGAGCAGGGGAGGGTCAGAGAGAGAGGGAGTGACAGACTCTGAAACAGGCTCCAGGCTCTGAGCTGGCAGTCAGCACAGAGCCCGACGCGGGGCTCGAACCCACGAACCTCGAGATCATGACCTAAGCGAAAGTCAGACACCCAACCGACCAAGCCACCCAGGCGCCCCCATTCTGCCTTTTAGAACTTAGGGGAGATTATTGACTCAAGGATGCCAGGTGCGATGGACAGCAGAGTACAACACGGGGCTGAAAACAGAAGCATGCATTCAAAGTCTGCTGTTATTTCTCCATCCCTATATTTGGAATACACAGCAGCCAGGTGTTACCCTCTAGGCAAAAAAAAAAAAAAAAAGTAGAAAAAGGTTTTTTGTGTGTGTTTTCTAAATAAATTTAACACACTGTTTAGCATAAACAAAATAAGTAACTGTTGCTATTGGAGCATGAGGGGAAAACATTCTGAGAGTCAGGGTTCCCCAGGGTAATAACAGAGCTGGGAGAAAGGCCTTGCATGGCTCTGAAAACAAAAGGTGGCAGAGCAAAAAGGGCTTCTTAGAAGAAAGGGAAATGTAGTTAGGATCACTACTTAGAATGAAGAGCAAAAATGGAAATATACCGAAACAAGCTCTTGACAACTACTTCAGGTGGGAATAGGTTATTGGAAGCTAGAGGTCTAATGAGGCAGAAAGACATGAACACTGGCTGACAATAAGAAACTGAAACGAATCCCCCACTTACTTGGTTGCTGTCCTTTCCTAAATCCTTAAAGAAACTGAATTGGTTATCAAAAACTCTCACACACAAAAAAATGCTGTGAGATGTCTGCTCCTAGCCAACATGGAGTATCAGCGACCGGATTCACCATGCCACCTGAAACAACTAAGCAGTTAATAATATAATGTTATAACCATGAAAACTAAAACATTGGACAAGCTATTCAGGCATTGTATATCATCTAAGTAAGCAGAGAATGTTGATTCCTGAGGGAAAACAAGCAAGGTGAGCCCCATGACTGTCCCAGCATACTGCCCAGACAGATTTTCCAGGCTATGGTGCAGGGAAAGGAATCTGAACAGAACCAGGGGGCGCCTGGGTGGCTCAGCTGGTTAAGCGTCTGACTTCAGCTCGGTTCATGATCTCATGGTTTGTGGGTTCAAGCCCCGCATCGGGGTCTGTGCTGGCAGCTAGTTCAGAGCCTGGAGCCTGTTCCAGACTCTGTGTCTCCCTCTCTCTCTGATCCTCCCCTGCTCATGCTGTCTCTATCACTGTCTCAGAAATAAATAAAACATTAAAAAAATTAAAAGAAAATAAACAGAACCAGGCAGTAACCTTGAGTTGACAGGAGAGACACATGTAGTCTAGAGAGGCCAAGAGGTGGAGTTCAAAAAGCCAAGTACTGGAGAAGAGACAGCTGCATAGAAAGAGAGCTGTGGAGATCCACAGAGATATGCCTAAAGTTTTCAGCTGAGTTTTTAGTATTATAGGACTATGAAGAAGTTGTCTGAGGAAAGGGAAAGAACTATTTGAAAAGTACAGATACATAGATCTCAGACAGGTCCAAGAATACTTTATGTTCTAAACAGCCACAGAGGAAAACCTCATAATGAAAGGAAAATCAGGAGGAGCAGGTACAATGGTATCACTTCAGTAGTGGAGAAAATTACCCTTAGATTAAAGGTAATTCTGGTTTCACCTAACAAGGTTTAACAGCAGGCTTAAAAAGATCAAACTGTTACCCAGTCATTTAACTGCACTTCAGAGCAAATCTCAAGAATATTTATAGGGATATTAAGCTTCTAACAAGGTAAAGATCACAACGTTAGGAATTAAATTAAAAACTACCAGGCATGCAAAGAGGTAGGATAATATAAACCATAATAGAGAGAAATATCAGTAAATAAACACAGTCCCAGAACTGGCACAGATGATACAACTGTCCAAACAAGGACATCAAAACAGGTAGTGTGACTCTATTCCATAAGCTCAATAATGTAGAGGAAAGATTGAGCAGATGAAATACACACTTGAAAGATTCTTTTTTAATTTTTTTAATGTTTTTTATTTATTTCTGAGAGACAGAGACAGCATGAGCAGGGGAAGGTCAGAGAGAGAGGGACACACAGAATCTGAAACAGGTTCCAGGCTCTGAGCTAGCTGCCACCACAGAGCCTGACGCAGGGCTCGAACCCACAAACCGTGAGATCATGACCCGAGCTGAAGTCGGACGCTTAACCAACTGAGCCACCCAGACACCCCTCACACTTGAAAGATTTTTAAAAGGCCCCAATCAAACGTTTTGAGATGAAAAATGCAACGCTTGAAATAAAGTATACCTGGAATGGGAAAAACAGCAGGTTAAACATTGAAGAATTAAAGGCTAGTCAGCTTAAATATATAGAAACGACTGGGGTGCCTGGGTGGCTCAGTTGGTTAAGCATCAGACTTTGACTCAGGTCATGATCTTACAGTTAGTGGGTCCTAGCCCCGCACTGAGCCCGTAGCACAGATCCTGGAGCCTGCTCCAGATTCTGTGTCTCCATCTCTCTCTGCCCCTCCGTTGCTCATACTCAGTCTCTCTCTGTCTCAAAAATAAATGAAAACATTAAAAAATAAATAAATAAAAATAAATATACAGAAACTATCTAAAATAAAATACAGAGAAAACAAAGACTATAAAATAAAATGAAGAGAGCTTCAGTGAGCCGTAGAACACAACTGGCTTGGGGCGCCTGGGTGGCTTAGTCGGTTAAGCGTCCGACTTTCACTTAGGTCATGATCTCACGGTTCGTGGGTTCGAGCCCCGCGTCAGGCTCTGTGCTGACTGCCAGCTCAGAGCCTGGAGCCTGTTTCAGTCTGTGACTCCCTCTCTCTCTGACCCTCCCCTGCTCACGCTGTCTCTCTCTCTCCTAAAAATAAACAAAAAATATTAAACAAACAAACAAAAAAAGAACACAACTGGCTTAATATACATGTAACCAGAATCCCCACAGGCGGGGGGCATAAAGGCATAATAGACAAAAATTTTTGCAAATTTAATGGAATCTATAGATCCACAAATCCAGAATCTGAACAAACCCCCAACACATGAACCATGAAGAAAACCACGCCAAGGTATATTAGATTTAAAGGGCTTAACCCACTAGTAAAAGGAAAATGTGACAAGAAACCAGAGAAAAAAGATACATAATATGCAAGTAAGTAAATAAAAATAAGAATGAGAACAAGTTCTTGTTAGAAAAATATAATTAAAACAGTAGAGCAACATCTTTAAAGTACTGGTGGTGGGGGATGAAACTGTCAACCTAAAATTCTATACCCAGCAAAAAATATCTCTCAAAAAAACAAGGAAAAAGAATGATTTTTCCAGATATCCTAAAACTAAATATAAGATCATCACAATCAGACACTTATTACAAAAACCATTAACACATGTTCTTCAGGAAAAGGAAAATTATACCAGATAAAAATGTGGATCTATACTAAGGAATGAAGAGCATCAGAAATGGTATGTGTATGGAAGTGAAAGTCTTTTATTATTATTTTCAAATTTCTCTTATAAAACAAAAATCTGTCTAAAGAGAGAGGGAGAGGGAAGGCACATGCATGAGCACAAGTGAGGGAGGGGCAGAGGGAGAGGAGAGAGAGAATCCCAAGCAGGCCCCACACTGTCAGTGCAGAGCCCAATGAGGGGCTCAAACTGAATAACCATGACGAGATCATGACCTGAGCCTGACTCAAGAGTTGGAGGTTTAACCAACTGAGCCACTCAGGTGCCCCTACTGGTAAGTTTCTTAAATTATATGTAAAGTGGTATGATATTAACTGAAGATACACTATAATAAGCTAAAGATTTTCCAAACAGTAGAGTAAACGTAAAAGAAAAAAGAAAAAGAAAAAGTTATAGCTAAGAAACCAATAACAGAGACAAAGTGGAATAAATAAGAATACTCAGTCTATAAAAAAAGGAGAAAAAAATAAAAAGCAAATAAAGAATAGACAGAACAAATAAAAAGAAAATAGTAAGGAAAAGGATTTTAAACCATACTGGATCAGTATTTACACCAAATATGAAGGGTCTAAACACCTCAATTAAAAGTCATAGGTCATTGGGACACCTGAGTGCCTCAGATGGTTAACCCCTATTTAGACTCAGGTCAAGATCTTATGGCTTGTAGCCTGGGTGGCCCTATCAGTTAAGCATCTGTCTTTGGCTCAGGTCATGATCTCATGGTTTTGTGAGTTCAAGTCCCACATTGGGCTCTGCACTGATGGTGTAGAGGCTGCCTGGAATTCTCTCTTTGCTCCTCTCCTACTTGTGCACTCTCTCTCTCTCTCAAAATAAGTAAATAAATAAAATAGAAAAAAATCAGTGAAACCAGAATCTTGTTGAGAAAAGCAACAAAACTGATAAACTTTCCGTCATACTGATCAAGAAGGAAGACAGAAGACACAATCAGTATCAGAAATTAAAGAGATGACATCACTACAGATTCTATAGAATAAAAGGATAACAAGGCAATACAGTTGAACTTTGAACAGCCTGTGTTGAAACTGTGCAGGTTCACTTATATGAGGATTTTTTTTTCAATAAAGACAGTATAGCACTGTATTTTTTCTTATTTTCTTAGTAACATTTTTTCACTAGTTTGATTTATTGTAAGAATACAGCATTTAATACATACATACAAAATAATGTGGTAATTGAATGTCTTTTTGTTTTTTTTTTTTCTTTTAGAGAGAGAGCACAAAAGTGGGAGAGAGGGGCAGAGGGAGAGGGAAAGAGAGAGAAAGAGAGAGAGAGGAAGAGAATCTCAAGTAGGCTCCATGCTTAGCACGGAGCCTGACATGGTGTCTCATTATCACCACCATCAGATCATTACTTGAGCCAAAATCAAGAGCCGGCTGCTCAACCAACTGAGCCACCCAGGCACCCCTGCTAACTGAATGTTTATGTTATCAGTAAGGCTTCCAATCAACAACAGTAGTTAAGTTTGAGGGGAGTCAGAAGTTACACATGGATATTCAACTGCCAAAGAGTATTGCAAATATAAAGGCAATAAAGCAAATAAGGCAAAATGATGACAGAAGGGACTTGTTCCTTCCTCTTACCTTGCTGTTCCTGTCTGCATCACTCTGGCAATAACCCCTTATCTTGTGTTACAGATTAAATTGTGTCCTGCCCCCCCCCAATGATATTACAATCCTAACCCCCAGTACCTATAAATGTGAATTTGTTTGAAAATAAGTCTTTGCAGGTGATCAAGAGGAAGTGGACCTTAATCCAAGGACTGGTGCCTTTATTCAAAAAGAAGAAATATGGACACATAGACAGATATGGACATAGGCATATGATATGAAGACCATCTACAAACTAAGGAAAAGAACCCCTGAGCCTACCAGAACTAGGAGAAAGGCACGGAATAGATTCTCCCTCATATCCCTCAGAAGGAACCAAGCCTGCTGGGACTTTGATTTCAGACCTACAGTCTCCAGAGCTGTGACAGAATACCTCTCTATTGTTTTAAACTACTTAGTTTGTGGAACTTCGTTATGGTGGTCTTAGAAACAAATATACCCTATAAGTGGCAGATGGTTAAAGTCTCTAGCTTTCAGCACTGCCATAATCTTTCATTCCACCACCTTGGGGAGTACCTGCACGTGCTGGGCTGCAGCCCTATCTCCACAGGGCCATCAGGACTCTTGGTCAGCTTCTGGGTTCTGTTAATCTCCATTCTACCTGCTTCTCAGTCCCTAAGGATGGGAGCAGCTCCTTGCAGTTACTGTTTTACTTTGGTGTTCCCTTTTTGCTTTTTCAGTTTCCTGACACCCATTTAACTGCCTCACATTTAAATCACGCTGTGGATATAGGAAATAGCTAACACAGTTTCTTTACTTCTGGTAAGGACCCTGAGTTCATCATTCATTCAGACTGAAAGCCAAAATCGGAAATATAGCTTATAAAATCCTGTGCAATCTGTGCCCTGCCCCTGGCTACTTCTCTGCCTGCTTTTCACATCATCTCCTCAGTCACAGCCACACTGGTCTCTTTGCTAATGCTTAGATGTACTACGCATGCTTGCTTCATGGACTTTGACTTACTTCCCCGATGCTCGTAGACATCTGCATACATGTGGCTCACTACTTCCAGTCTCTGCCCGTACCTCTGGAGACATCTTTCTTAACAATGTATACAAAATTAATATGTCTCTCAACTCCTGCCTTCTCTTTTCCCATAACCTCTTTCCTCTATAGCAAACATCACCTTCTGGTGTATGTCATATCCGTGTTATCTACTGCCTTCCCTAGTAGACTGCAAGCTCCATGAGAGAATCATTGTCCACTGCTGTGCCCCCAGTGCCCAGAGCAGGGTCTGGCACACAGAAAGTGCCAACTTTTGAAAGGAAGACAGAGTAACTGTAGAAAAACCCTTGCCAGCAGACCTACCTTGTGTCAGTGTGCTTGAACTGTAATGAATGTTTAATTTTAAAAAGATGTGTGATTATTCTTTAGCTCTGTTGGCTGCCCTTCCTCTAACCTGCACTTTATAACAGCATCTCTTGAAATTCTTTAATGATAGTGCACTTTAAGTTGTGTGTTCCCTTCTGTTTAACAATTTAGATTTTTCATATTGCAAATATTTTCTCTAATTTCTGACCTTTAAAAGTATTAAGTTGAGGAGCACCAGGGTGGCTCTGTTGGTTAAGTGTCTGAGTCTTGATCTCAGCTCAGGTCACGCTCTCACTGTTTGTGAGATCGAGCCCTGCATTGGGATCCATGCTAACAGCACAGAGCCTGCTTGGGATTCTTTCTCTTCCTCTCTTGGCCCCTTCCACTGCACCCTCTCTCTGTTTCTCAAAATATTTTTTAAAAAAGTATTAAATCCAATAAGACTTCTCAGCCAGCAGAATTTATGAAGAGACTGGCCACTGTATGATGAGACAGGTGTATGACACTGTATGAGCAGGATGATGAGGAGTATGAATGCTATGACACTGTACAATGGGACTCATCACTGGGGTGGCCCAGCAAGAAGGAAATGCAATTCCTACATTCATAGAGCTCAAAATCTCATGGATATTTAACTCCCATGAATGAAAAAAATTTCACCAGTTATCAACAATGCACAAATGAAAACAAAGACAACATAACGCGTGCTGGTTAGATAAGGTGTAATGGCTGAAGGGCCATTCAAACTACAATAATCCCTAGATGTTGAGTAAAAATCCAAGATTTAAAGAAAGTCAGAAAGATAAATGAGGATTAGGTACTTGCAAAAGGAAATGACAAGTAACTTCATTAGTTTCCTAGAGTTTGTAAACCACGCTATGAATTTAACCTCTCTCCTTTCTTAGCTACCTTTTCATTCTGTGCCTCCCCTTAAATATCTCCTATTCTATTCTGAATTCAAATCTTTCTAAACTTTAAATGTTTTTAAACTTTAAATAGTAGTTTCTAAAGTTTAAATAAACTGTTTCCAACTCACCTCACAGGTCTCAACTGAAATGTCATTTTCACAGAGAGACTTTTCAGTGACTCCATGTGAAATAAGTGTGCCTTGTTATTCGTCATCATAGCATGTCCCTCACACCCCTTACCACAATTTATAATCATAAGTTAATTTGTGACCTTATCATTTATCCTCTTTGCTAGATAATAAACTACTTAGAAGCAGGGTGTATATTTGTCATTACTATACATATATTGCTCAGCCCAGTGCCTGGTACTTAATATATATTTGTTGAAATGTAGTAGTACATATTTCTGCGAAGGCCAGAAATCCATATATAAAACTGACCCCAATATCCAAAATAATTTTATTTTCAACATTTACTAAATTTAAGCTGTGCTAATCTGGAACACGGAAACATGTATCCACAAACTATATATACATACCTATATAAATGGCCACAAAGAAAATTCAGATCCACAGTAGTATATACATACATATATAAATACATACAAACATAATTTATATCCAGAGCAATACTTTGAGCTTTATCCATGAAATTAACTTCAATTTGAGTCAAAGATTTCATCTTTTACAATAAACCTAATCTGTTCATGGGAATCTTCAATCCATCCCTCATACAGGGTATGATCTGCATGCAGGTGCCAATCTTAGAGGGGGCTGCTCAGGAAAGGCGTGATGGGGCCACCGTTGCACAGCTTTGACCCTTGCTCACAAAGACTGATTTGATTAGTCTGGCTGAGGTTGGTCAGATAGGGGGTCCCTTCTTCTTCAAACCACTGCTGTTGATTTAGTTGAAGAGGGAGAGCGCCTTGATAGAGGACCATTTTCAGGTGCAGGTGTGCACACAGCTGTGACACATCCAAGTGGATTTTTAAGGCTTAATCTTAAGACAAAAACCCAATGGCGATTCTTGACTCCTAAAAATTATGCTGTCAAGTTGGCTATAGGTGAACGATGCAATTTCCCTCTGGCAAAAAAAAAAAAAAAAAAAGAATCAGAAGTGAGTTTACTTGTATAACACTGCTTAGTGACTATAACAGTGGCACTGAGAATACATAAGCTGAGTTATATCATCAGTGACCCGATTTATTGACTGTCATGACTAACAATATATGGGATCAATTCTAGCTCCCATGTTACAAGAAAGAACATGTTTGTCTTATTTCAGTAATCTTTTATAAACTCTATTCCTTAAAGCATAGGGTCACAGATTATAATAGCCACATAATTTTTTTTAAACCGAAATTAATTTACCTTTTAGGTGTCCTTAGTCTTGAAGTACAAACCATAAGGAAGGCCTGTTCCAAACTACTAAGATGAATTCATCACTTGGAGTGGGAGCTCAAACCACTGAAATATAATTTAAAAGGATTTTTTGTTTTTTTGTTTTTGGAAACAGAACATAAAACTGGTTATTTGGGAATAAAGGACTGGATAGTGCAAACCAACCTAGATTGGGCCCCTAAATCCTGTTTTTTAAGCTGCCTAATTAGATGAGATTGTGCAAATGATTTAATCTTGATGGAATGTCCGTCTTCTCCTGTTTATTAAATGAGAGTTTAAAGTGTTAAGCCCTTATAGTTCTATGATTTATTTTATATTAAAAGTCCTTGGTGTAGGAAGAATGTCAGATAAAGCAGTCTGTGGGATCAGAAGTAGCATTTGGAATCACACATAGGAAGAACTCATGTACGTACAACAGGCCCTGGGAGAAACGTTAAGGCTGACGTCCCAAACCTACACTGAGCTCAGTACTGGACCCAAATACTGCAGCAGATTTTTTTTCAGGTATCTGAAGCGGTCACCTCTTCGGGGAGGAAAAACCTAGCTTCACCAGTAAATCCAGGTCCAGAAACGGAAAGGGGCAGAAGTCATATCTAACCACTGAGGCCACTTTAACAGTAATTAGTTTAATCCGCTGTCCACTTGCACCATCATCGACTTTCACGTTAGCTTGGCTGAGTTTATGTACTAGAAAGTGAAGCAAATCCAAATATGGGGAACATTCTTCCATTGCCAAAATTGGAAAACTGCCTTATCTCTTTTTCAAAATCCCACCTACCAGAAAATCTGCTTCCCTCTTACTCCAATGGGCAGAAAGCACATTTTGTGTGCAAACCTGCATCGGCTCATCCTCACGCCAAATTGCGGGGATCGCGTAAACGTCAAGTCACCACTCTTGATAAGGTACAGATCTTTTTAGAAACACTTTTACACAGCCTGTGACTAGCTGGGGGAAAGGTGAATATCTAGGTACACAGGATACGTAGGGCATCCCGCTTCTGGACGCCCGCAAACCTACTGATTAATTCTTCCTCCAGAACTAATGCTTCCGTAGCCTCTGTAGTAACACCACCGGGGAAATCTACCCACAATTTGCCCCCCATTTAAAATGAACGCTGACTCAGCGGCCAGCTTTCTCGGTCGTCCACCTGACGAGGGGTGCGCTCCATCGTTCTCTGGGGAGGCGCGGGCGGGGCCCAGCTGGGTTCCAGGTCACAGGTGGTCCCCTCGGAAGGGGCGCCCAGGCAGGCCCTGCGCGCAGGACTGGGGGTCCCGGCACCCCACCGCATGCATGCATACGCGCTGTGCCACCTCAGCAGCGCGCAGCACCTCAGGCGGGGTAGACACTTCTCGAGCAGTCTTCAAACTATCTTCACCTACTCAGCGGCTCGCAGGATCGGGGTTGTACCCCCGCCTCGAAACCAGACCCCGTGGAAGATCTTTACCGACTTGAGCTTCCCGTTGGAAATCACCGGGGAACAGGGAGAGTCCGTGCGGCCCGAGAGGGAAAGGGACGCAAAGCCGTCTCCCGCCAACTCCTGCCCACTTGGTTCGTCCGGCCCCCACTCGCCAGCCCAGGTGCGCAGGAGAAGAGGCTCTAGAAGGGGCCCCTCCCTCCTCACCTCCCGCGGCCCACATTTACTCACTTGTTCTCGAAGCCCCGGCCCAGCCGCCTTTAGCAAGGGGGAGTGCGAAGGGGCTCTGGGGAAGAGACAGGAGCCACGGGCCACCTCCGCGCCGCGCCCTCTCCCCGGGCCCGCGCGCCCGAGCACCAGGGCCAGCGACGCCCCCAGCCGGGGGCGCCGGGCGAGGCGCGCTCCGAGGTCTCCGCCGCGCCCTCCCCCTCCGGGCGCCGCCGCGGCCTGCGGCCCCTCCCCGCCGCCGCCGCCGCCGCCGCGAGGCCCTCGCGCCCGGGGGACGCGCTCGCGCCCGGGCCGCCCCCTCCCCTCCGCCCCCACCTCGGCCCGGGCGGGGGCGCGCGAGGAGCGGTGACGTCAAGGGGCGCGCGGTGGCAGCGCCTCCCCGCGCGCTAGTTAAAAAGAAGAAGAAAAGAGGGAGCGAAACATGAGAGGCTGCGTGAGAAGCTGCAGCCGCCGGCAGAGGAGACCTCAGCATCTTCTAGAGCCCAGCGCTGGCCCTGCCTGCGTCTGCCGCGCCGCCGCCGCCGTTTCAGTTCCTGCTACTGTCTCACCTAAACAACTCCAGTTACACGGACAAGTGAACCTCTGTGGCCGTCTTCTCCTCTTCTTCCTCCTCCTCTTCCAACTCTTTCTCCTCCTCCCACTTCCCAGCCGCAGCAGGAAGCCCCTAACCCCACTGACCCTGGCACAACTGCAAACGGTGTCATCTGCACAACTTTATCTCGGTCCTCGGACTCCCCTAAGGCACTGGACCCGTCGCCTTGTCTTTTATTTTTTGCAAAGTTGCATCGCTCTACATATTTCCGCCCCCGGCGCTACTCTCTGCCTCTCGAGTGTCCCCCGCAGCCTCCTCCTGGAGCTGCGCCCTAGTGCCCCTGGTGGGCAGTGGCGTTCCCCCCCAGCCTCCCGCGCCGAGCCCCTGCCGCTCGGGGCAGACGATGCTGAAGATGCTCTCCTTTAAGCTGCTGCTCCTGGCCGTGGCTCTGGGCTTCTTTGAAGGAGATGCTAAGTTTGGGGACAGAATCGAAGGGAGCGGAGCGCGGAGGAGAAGGTGCCTGAACGGGAACCCCCCGAAGCGCCTGAAAAGGAGAGATAGGCGGATGATGTCCCAGCTGGAGCTGCTGAGCGGGGGAGAGATGCCCTGCGGTGGCTTCTACCCTCGGCTGTCCTGCTGCCTGCGGAGTGACAGCCCGGGGTGGGGGCGCCTGGATAACAAGGTAAGCACGCAGCCGCCTACGGACGCGAGACTGACATGCTGGCTAGGTGGGGGCTCCCAGGGGCTCCAGAAATGCTGGTGGCCGCGAGGAGGGCGAAAACCTGCTTGGAGAGTTCTTTGGGGTAACTTTTTCTGAAGTGCTCGTGTGATTCGGTTGTGTGTTCGTCTGGGGTGCGCAGATAGCTCTCCCGCCCCCAAGAGTTCGTGGTCGGGATGCTGTGCAGCACTGCCTGTCTCAGAAAAGAGCAGCTTCTGCGGTACCCGCATTCTGGGCTGGGTAAATGTTTTAAAAGAATCGCGATTAACAGTGTGTTTTGGACCGAATCGGGCACTGGCTGCGGTGAAAACTGTAAATTAAGGTGGCTGTGGTTTCCGGTTTATTTTTCTAGGGTAACAAGATGTGTGCAGTTTTCTCCACGTGCTCGGTGAGGAACAGGATTGAGTCGTAAAGGATGTTGAAGCATGGTTGGTTTACGAGCCTCAGCCCCGTCAGAGGGGGTTGTCTTACATTACAATAGTTTAAGCTGCGAAAAGGAACTCTTGGTGCTCCACTTGAGAACCCGAAAAACTGGCGAAAGATTTTGCTGGGGCGTGTTTGTCACATAAAACTGAGACAGTTCCCCGCCTCAGTTGGTAATGTTTTGAAACACTGTTAAGTTCAGGGTTTCTAACGGCAGTTCGTTGTCTAGGAAGATCTTCTCTAGAAATTTGTTTTAGGAGCAATGGCATTTACACTTGCCTTGTGTTCTTGAGTTTAAACAAATAGGAAATAGTGTTGATGGCGTGTGAAGGCAAGCTTATTTTTTGAGTTTGCAACATCTCTCTTGTCATGGGATGCAGCAGCGTGTGCTGTCTACTGTACTGCCAACGGAAAGAGGGGATCCCGTCATTAACAATCACTGCACGTGAAATAAACAATCAGGTGTCTTTGCTCCCCCCTCCTCCCGCTCCCCATTTTAAGTTTAATTAAGAATTCCTCTGTTACAACACTGCAGTTGTCAAGGTCTGAGAGACTCTTGGAAAACTTGTGCTTCATTCTTGCTGGCCCAGGCATTAAAAAAAAAAAAAATACCCAGGCTGAATCTAATTTTTATGCTCAGTTCACGGTAGATTTCACTCTATTCTCATGTAAACAGCTCCTACGAATCAACATATGTGTCTGGGTGGTATCTCTCACTTTGTTTTGTAACAAAAAGCCATATTGCATCATTTAATTTGCTCAAGTCATGCAAATAGGAAAAAATCAATAGGACAAAAAGGGGTCGACTTATCCTCCTCCCCACTAAACTGCTGCCCACACACAGAGTCCTGTTGCTTATGGCAAAAGAATAACAACAACACCATTGTGTTTGTTAGTTGGTTCACTAATGGGTGAAACTAGAGAACATCATTCTCTTTCAGTCCCCAGCTCTGTCCAAATGTTCATGCCTTTTGAGGGAGCATTTGTCCAACTCCCTCTATTCCCAGATGAGTGAGAACTGTCTTGCTGCAGGTTTTCAGCTGCAACTCTCTCTTTATTCTTACCATATGCAGCAGTAGTCTGCGATTCAGGGAACAGATATTCCAGCATTTTATTCAAAACAATGTCATTGAGCTCCTGTGTGGTAATTGAATTAAATTACAAAAAAAGCTACATTCACATCATCTGCAGGGTGTTACCAAGAGCCCAAAAGAACCAGGAGATTCAGAGAAAGGTTTAGAAATATTTGCCATTAAGTCTCCCTGTGTGCAATGTACACCATGAATGCACCAGTGATCTCCAGACCCCTGCAATACGGAACTCTACCAGGGACAGCAGGAATGAAAACTTTAAGTAGAGTGGGGAGATGGCGGGGGGGGGGGGGGGGGGGGGGGGGGGGGGGCTGGGGTGGAGACTGAAGGGAGTTATAACCCTTAAGAGGAGTTATATAAATTTTTTTTAAGAAATCACTCTTTAAGAAGAAATCTGCCACGTTAGCTATCCGCATTCCTTTCCGTTTTACGTGCTTCCAATCTCCAACAAACCCCTACTCATTTGGAAAATGTGTCTGAATTAAATTCGGTACACTAGACTTTGCTAGTTCCATTACAAGTGCTTTATAAACCAACAATACTCAAATTGTTCAAAACAGAGAAGTGATATAGCTATGCATGTGCATTCTTGACCTATGTTAGCTCTCAAGTTTTAATAGTTTTTAAAACATGTTATTTTATAATAAACTTCAGTGTTTCCTTGTTTTCCACTAAGCCTTCCTGGCTTATAATATATTTTAGGGTCTTATTTCATGTGTGTACAGGAGAGATGATGGCTGTTTGAAAGGGCCTGCGTTTGTTTATGAAAATAAAAAATCTCCAGAAAGATTTCTGCAACTTTTCAAGAAACTATAGGCACATCTTTCTTCTATGGGAAGAAACTTTATAGACAGATAGTAGCAAAATAGGTAGGAATATTGGAGCATGCCCAGCTGTGCAATTAAATCCAGACTCCAAACTGACACGTTTTCTTTAATGTAATGAACTAGCATTGAGTTCAATTCTTTGGCCATGGTATTATGCTTTTATATTTTAATTTACTGTACATTTTAATTTTTTTGTGTATCGTAACGAGATTGTTGACTGCCATTATAAATAAATACTGCCAAAATTTAGGAAGTTATATTGTCTTGGCAGTATTTTTGCAGTTCCTAAATACAGCATGCTAAAAGGACCTCATTCCCACTAGCCAAACTGAATCCGCAGCCAACTGAAATACCCCCATTTCTAAAACTTAACTTGTAGCCACAGAGAGGCATAGAAGCTCTCTCTACCTTGGGTGGTTTCACAGCCAAAGCTGTCAAGGAATGGGTGAAAAGTAATTGTTTTCAAGTGTGCCCTTTTACAATCATTTGTTTGCTCTGGCTCTTTCAGGGACAAAGGCTATTGTTGAACACATCCAACTAAACAAATAACTCATCCTGGGGTCCCTTTAACAGCTGCCTTAGTACAATGATCTATTTACATATTAGCCTAAAATTGAAACTGAACTCTTTAATGACATAATCCAGCACTATAGTGCAGAGACGCATGTATTCTGCCCAGCAGCTGAACAACCTTGTAGGCATATGATTTTTAGAAATAACTTTTTGTGTACAGAGTGATCTTAAGGCGACATCTTAATATACTGTCATGTGTTTTCTCCTGTTGTCTGCTCATCGAAACCATGTGGGTGCCTTTTTATCCTCTTTGTTCAGTTACTTGATAAATAAAGAGAAATACAGAAGGTCTCTGTCACCCATTTTACTATTTGTTGATAAGCTATAGTGGTAGGCCACGCTTCATTGTGCATTCCAGTATTTATCTTACCTTTCTTCTATGAATTTTACTTTCTTGTGGCCAGAGATTAAAGGATGACCTGCAGATGTTATAAATTAGTCAGCAACAGCCACAGTCATTACTAGGCATGCTGTAATAATGTTTCGAAGTTTTACATGACTTTCAAAGTATATTTAGTTTAAACCACTATAATTTGATGGTTTCATATATAGCTTTTAAAAATCGAAACAGGAAATTAGCTTAAATTTCTTCTTAAGATTGATGACATTGTCAGGCATAAAGTTAAGGACCTAGATCAACACAAGCACATTGGCAAAAAAGAAGAGAAAATACCCTACACACACCAGTACTCATCTGTCTAAAACAGAGTTGCAGCTTGGGCTGAGTCACTTTAATTGACTTCAGTAAGACTATTGGTTCATTGAAACCAAAGCCAGAATGATGGCTCTATCTATCTTCAAATAGGTATTTACACTGCAGACCTCACACAGAGCAAAATGTTACCATCCTGCTGGGCCGGAACAGCATGAAACTTTACAAAGAATAATATTATACTCGATTTCAGATAATTTATTGAATCCTATTTCTGAAACTTTTGATGAGAGATCTTGTGGCCAGGACACATTCCAAAAATTGTAAAAGACAAAATTCTTTAGGCACTAAAATCAAGCTCTTCCTGGATAGCAGCTGGGAGAGTATACGGAGATCATTTTGTTTCAGCTATAAAAAATGGAAGTATGCATATTCTCCATAAAACCAAAGGTAATTACATTCCAGCTTCCCAGCCAGCAAAAAAGGTGGCTTCAGCATCCTGCAGTTGTTTTGTTCTTAGGGGACTGCTGTACGATAAACAGACAGAACAAAGTTGAACAGTATTAATATTGAATAGATCTGGTGAGGTCTGCCAGAGTATGGACAATAAAAGACATTTAAAACATTCTTGGAATGCAAATTCTAAGTGTCTGGCGTATGTTTCCTTTTAGAAAACTTTAACCATTTAAGCAATTGTCATTTAAATAAATTGATAAAAATCAGCATGTAAATATAATTGTGATTAATAATAACTTTTCTGAATGTTACAGTGACAATACAAAGCATATATATGTACATATATATGTATGTACATATATAATAGGGTGAATTCTGTGGAGCTTTTAATTACTGCAAGCTGAAATTTCAGCATGCTTGTATTCAATGATTTTTTTTTAGCTGCTTTGTTCTTTCAGGTCCAAATTTTATGATCACCTAGAATATCTTTATCCTAAAAAAAATAGAAGCCATGCCATTTACTCAAATTAGAACCTCAACTTGTGAATCAAGTATTTGCTTTGAATAGTGATCTAGAGTTTCAAATGTTAATTTCAGTTCCTAGTTCTAAAGAAATAATTAAGTATAAATATAGTTACATAAACAGAGAAAAGGTATAAAATTCATTCCCATTATGATGTATTTTATTATGAATAATAAATGCTTGCTTAGACAGCACTACATTTCATGTCTCAAATATTCTGCTGGTATTGTCTTCTACACTTATTAGAGGAGCTCCTGAATTTAGTTTTTTAGAGTTAGTACTAGACACCAAGACCTATTTTATCTACAAATTACTAACTTCAGTGAATCAGTAACTTCCAAATTGGTCTTACTGAAAAAAAGACATAATACTGTATAAACAAAGATAAAAGTCTTCCTTTTCTTTATTAAAACTTACTAAATCCTATACAAAAGCACTTTTATTAAACTCCTGTGTTTATTCACGCATATAACATACCTGAGGAACTAGTTAGAAAGTTTTTCCTGGCTAAGATAAAATGAATAATAAAAATTGGTTTTAAACCAGTTTTATTCAACTTCAGATATTATTTTTCTACAACACGAAAAGGTAACATTCCCCGCACTTTAGGAAACTTTCCCTATGCAATCTGTAGACTGAAAATGAACTGAAATTAGAAAAATGTAATTCAAGTAATATCTTTGAGAACATCATATTAGGAATGTTAAGAGTGAAAAACATTTCTACCTAAGACAGAAATGATCATCTCTTAAAAAATTTTGCGTTATATACAATTGGATAAAGGTATTTAGAATTTTAAAGTCAAATATTAGTCACTGTGCACTTTGACGCAGAGTAAAAGGATAAAGGGTTAAATGGTCTCAATATAATTGGCATTTAATGGTTCATACCCAAAAGATAAACTGGCTTTGATTTGCAAGAGTAAGAAGCACTTTTTTGCATCCTTACCCTCTGCTCCCCCATCCCAGCCTGAGACTGTACTTCTATCCTTATTAAAAGCATCCTGTGTTTCTGACATGGTAATTCTTTTCAGACAACTGCATTGGCTAAATTATACTATTCTACTTATATGATTACAAAAGAAAAACCCATAACTAAACCTAACTTCACATGAATAAAAAGAAGTTTGTTTCTGATTTATGGCTTTCAGATATTTTCTGTTACCAACAACACAGAATGTGGGAAGTTACTGGAGGAAATCAAATGTGCGCTTTGCTCTCCACATTCTCAGAGCCTGTTCAACTCACCTGAAAGAGAAGCCTTGGAAAGAGAACTTGTACTTCCCCTGCTCTGCAAAGACTATTGCAAAGAATTCTTTTATACTTGCCGAGGCCATATCCCAGGTAAAAAAAAAAAAAAAATGGATAAATTAAATAAACTACTGCAGAATATCCTTACAAGATACCTGATCTTAAATGCTTGCTTCTGGGAGTGTGAAATTTATCTCACCTTCCAAAATAACTATTTTTGCCTCACAATTAACCTTTACAAATTTGTAACCTTTCACTGCTGCCAAAAGGATTACTATGATTTCAGTCTACAAACAGTATGTTGGTTTTGATGGGATGTTTTACATTTCTTGTTAAAGCGATAATACAGTTGGTAATCTGCACACAATGGATTATCAGTACAAATTTCTTGATGTCTTCTTCACCCATTAGCATCAATATCAAGGCAGCCTCCTCTTCTGCATAGCTGATACATAAGTACAGATGGTCCACAGACTTTTAAGGTAGTATTCCCTTAATTAAAGTATCATTAGACATCCAAAAAAGTAACACCTTACAAGGCACCTTTACATGTAATGACTAATTTGCTCCTCAAAAACTCTATGCTGCAGGTACGAAAAGTGGAGTCATCCCAATTTGACAGACGAGGATAACTGAGCTTCAGGAGAAGTTAATGCCTTAACCAAAGTTGTGCCGTGAGGAAGTGATAGGATAGATAAAGCAGTGCTTAGGTTGACACTATCACGAATATACCTGCTCACTACCATATTTTGGACCCTAATAAACATATAGATTCTTGGACATGGATTAATTTTACCATCAAAAGTTTGTAAACTTTGGTTGTTATTGCTTTAGTTGGAAGAATCAACAGAGAGATACAAAAGAATTTAACGAGACAGATTCTGTTTAGTTAAGCAAAGTCACACACAAACAAATCTACTGAAGCTAACAGTTTATAAAACTAAATGGCATTGAAGGAAAAGACAAGCCTTGAGAACTGTAGGATGCCCTTGGAGAACTTTTTTAACTGCTATGCATATTTTGCATTTTTCTCTGACCCAGAGAAGTGTAGATATTTTTTTATAAAGCTCTCACAATAACCTAAGAAAACATTTTGACTAGGATTGCTTGCTTCCTTTGGTGTACCATAACATGTATCTAAACCCATTCATGTGAAAATATTATTATTGTCTTTATAAATCACAGCCATGTTTGTAAGGCTTTTCCTAAACCAGCTGTTTCTTCCTCTTTATCATGTTCCCCAAAAGCAAAGTAGAATAGGTCACGGTTGCCTAGAAGGCCTGCCGAGAAGCGACAACAGATTAGGTACCATGAAGGTTTGCTGCAAATTTCAAGTCTTGAAGGTTTGGCTTTACCAATGTAAGTTGAAAAGAATACCGACACTTAACATTTTCCTCTGCCTTTATCTGCCCGAGATAAATACAACTATGCTGGATTTAAGGGCTCACCCAGAAGGTCTCCATCTATGTGAAGTTATTTTAGCTTCCTAAACAAACAACAAAAAGCAATATCCAGCAGAAGAGAGAGTGTAGCGAATAGCGCAGGAGCCAGAACTGCAAGCACCTCGCTCCCCAGATCAACATATGTGGTGACGAATGACAAATTTATTTTTCTACAAAGTTTGTATATATGTAAAACTGCTGAAGTGCATCAAGATGTCAAGTGCTTTTGGTGGCCACCCAGGCTGCCTTGAAAGATAACCAGATGAAAGCTCTCCTCCCATGGTAGAGAGGGCAGCAAGGGTGCTTTCCAGGGACAGGCCAAAGGCGCTAGCAGCAAGAGGCGGGGGCTTCTCCTGCATCCGTCAAATGCTAGTAATCATCCTAAATACTTGTCCCCAAAGTGCGTTATAACAACACACTCTTTGTGTTAATTTATGTTAATCAGTTTGTTAGCCAGACTGATCCTTGACACACAGTTGACCATTTTCTGAAGTATGGCAGGTAAGATGGTAATCCTCGCCTCAGCCCTCGCTCCAGCACGGAAGGCTCTTTACTATTCCAGGATAATTATCTTTCAGAAATTGCTCTCAAGACAAATTTTTAATATTTTCACCTTCTCAGTTCTACTTCATGACATGGTTTATCTTTTCTCTGGAGTTCAAAATTGTGAAAAACAGCTACTTTGTGACTCTTCCTTGTAAGAAGTCAGTATATTTGTCTATTCTCATGAACAGCCTCATCTTTCTGCAAATCAAAAATGTAAAAATACAGCACTAAGGCAAATACTGACAGAGGTTGAGAGAGAGGAAAAATAATCTCCGAGACGCCTTCATTTCCCTCCCATTGCCCAGTACGTAAAGAAATAAATACATAAATTGATCTATCCCTCTGCTTCACCTTCATGACTTTGAGAGAGCACCACCTGTCACTTTGGAATACATGCACATCGGAAAGAAACTTTTTAAAAACTTTAATTCAGAAACATTCATGGTCTGCCTATTTTCCAAAAATGGGAAAAGCTAACATGGGGCGGATATACTAGTGTTTTATGAATCATAATATTCACCAGCTGTGAATTGACCTAGCGAAGTAAATTCTTAAAACTTCTAAAAATAACAAAAATGCATTTAAAAAACCCCGCACACAGGAGCTCTTTGGTCAGCGTCACAGGTCTTTTCTCCTGCTGCACTGTGATGAGCAAAGAAGATGCTTTGCTGTTTGCTCAGTGATGGCATAGTGCACTCTGTGGGAAGTGTAGAGAAGAACAGCCATTGCCTTGTTCATCCTTTATACTTGTTATCACGAGTATCATGATAGACTTTTTATCCCTCTTAGATGGCCATCTCTTCAGCTGTAGGTTATTTAGTGTGAACTGTCAGTATACAATTAGTTTGATTGGTTTAATCCTGCTGCTAATGAGGCCAAGGTCAAGGGTTTGATTCCACTGAGTCTCTCTAGTCCATAGTCAGTCCTGCCCCCAGTGAGATATCTTACACATGTGTCTTCCCTAGGAGAGCAAGCCAGACTGAATGGATAGATACATCAAAACCCACTACCTCTATTAGAAAGTGCAAGCCTTACACTCAATGGGTTTTGTTTCATTTCTTTATTTGATGAACAGCATATATAAGGAGGAAAATAACTTTTCACTGGCATACATGCTGAGAGAAAAGCTAGAGCTGAGAATACCCCACAGAGAATATTTGTTTACATCAGTCTGTTATGGGGTACTTGTGGTATAGTGGGACTGGATTCATCGTGCTCCAGGACAAAGGTTACAGGTCTCAGATATTTAATAAATTATCAGAAGTTTAAAAAAATAAAGTTGCTGGAATAATCCGTGTACTTCCATCATTAGTAGACTTGATCAAACTATGATGATCCAGACTGAACTAAACACCCATCTGCAGTAAAATGCTCTTCGGGGTATTGTTCCAAATAGAAGGGTACCATTTGGTAAATTATATCTTCCCTGGCAGTAAATGTAAGCCCAGTGTCCTGAAACCAGGTCCCTTTTAGCTCTTCACAGCAAAATATATCTTATTCATCACTGTCCACAAAATCAGATCATTGAAGGTAAAGTATTAATGAAAATGTTAGATGTTTGTAATTATAAGAAAATGCCCATATTTTTATGTAAAAGTCTTTTGAGTTGACTCCCTCTTTCATACTTATTCAGTATGCTGAGAGTCTATAAAAAGCTAGGAGTAATTCATTGTGAATTCCAGTTTTGTTTTTTGTTCTCTTTTTAATTTGGTAAGAGAACATAGTACCTCTGGAACCATAGAGTTTATGAATCTATACTTATTAATCTTTGTCTGTTCTATCTGAAAATGTTTCCTCCCTTCCACATGTTTGTCCCCAGCTAATAACTCCTTGTAAAATGGAATCAGTCATCAGCATTGTTTGTTAATTTCTCCTTGAGATGGTATTGGTTTGCAGACTGTAATGATGAAATACAGATAGTTTTTTTTAAAAAAAAGCAAATTTGAGGGGCTCCTGGGTGGCTCAGTTGGTTAAGTATCCGACTTTGGCTCAGTTCATGGTCTCACAGTTAGTGGGTTCGAGCCCCGGGTCGGGCTCTGTGCTGACTGCCAGCTCTGAGCCTGGAGCCTGTTTCAGGTTCTCTATCTCCCTCTCTCTCTGATCCTCCCCTGCTCATGCTGTCTCTCTCTCTCTCTCTCTCTCTCTCTCTCTCTCTCTGTCTCTCTCTCAGAAATAAATAAAACATTAAAAAAATTTTTTAGGGGCGCCTGGGTGGTTTAGTCGGTTAAATATCCGACTTTCGCTTAGGTCATGATCTCGCGGTTCGTGGGTTCGAGCCCCACGTCGGGCTCTGTGCTGACTGCCAGCTCAGAGCCTGGAGCCTATTTCAGAGTCTGTGTCTCCCTCTCTCTCTGACCCTCCCCTGCTCATGCTGTCTCTCTCTCTCTCTCCTAGAAATAAATAAAAATATTAAAAAAAAAATTTTTTTAAGCAAATTTGAAATTCCTTCTCCCTTGCACTTTGAAATTTTTTTTGGTGATCCTGCAGGCATACTTCATGTTGAAACAAAATTTCTCATTTTCATCTTCAATTATAAATATATACATAGTATGACTATTGGCATGGAAATGTTGCTGCCTGATGGGAGCTGTGTTTGTGTGTATGTATGTGTGTGTGTGTGTGTGTGTGTGTGTGTCCAAAAAAAGATCTAGCCCAAAACTGCAAAAGGTTTGATTTAACAACTCAGTTTTCCTTCTCTTCTTTTTACCTCAAACATGATTATTCAACATTACTGGGCAGTTTTCAAGTATATTCTTAGCCAGAAAAGGATGGAGGAGAAAAGTTATCTTTTGTAAACAGTGAATTGCTGAAGAAGAGGAAATGCTATGCAGTCTTCATTCCTCTCCCCAATTTCTAATCCCTGAGTTTTTCAAAGAAAGGTAACTTCCTTCCAGCTGCCTTGCCCCTCCCATGGAACACCCTTTCCAGCTGCCATGCCTCCATTCAGTCCCTCCCTCTTTCTCTCAAGGACATCTGCTCTCACTTGCCTGGTTTCCAAGAAGATGTTTCCTACTAGCCTAATCAAATATTGGCCTTGAGGAGTCTGTCTCAGAAATGGAAAGGTGATACATTTTATCTAAAAGTTAGGTCAAAATGTACATCAAGATCCTCAGAATTCTAAGATTAGTTTTTGATTTGAGAGGACCTAGGTCAAGGGCACAGAAAATAAAATTTTACCCTTTCATGTTTCATTGATAAGTCTCACTTGGTTGTCCCCAATTCTTGTTCTTAGAAATCCTTGCAAACCTGGATCCATTGTATAACTTCTAAACATCAGCTAAGTTACATGGTACCTTTATCACAAAGCTGATAGGTGTACAGTAATCTAATTTCTTAGATAAAAAATCAAAACATTATGCAAAAAGCTATGACACCAGAGAGCAGGAAGTAAGGACATCATATAAGGTCGATTCTGGTAGCCATATCATATCCTGAGAGCAAAAATCATTAGGATTTGGAAGTGAATCTTATTAATATGCCCTATCCCCCAAAAAGCCAGTGCTTGATCATTCAAATTGTGACAGTGATGTCAAAATTCTTTTTTGTCATAAAGTCCTTCTTTTTTAGTCAAGTATAGCTGGTTTTATTTGATAAAAATTCTCAATATGTAAGAAAAGAGAAAACATCTTTCCTTCAGATCTCCTTAAGTAAGTGAATTTTGCATTTCTGTTTCAGCTTGTTATCCTTTATTTTTTCAGTGAGGGGTGGTATACTACCTTTCTGGTTGAGAAGATCGAAGGGATGTTTTAAATATAGTTTTGTTTCGCAAAATGATCATTATTTTCTATAAGTGAGATGTAGGAAAGAGGCATCTACATATTTGAAAATGGAGGCTCTGTTCTTAGCACAATTGCTGCAAGCCAGTCACTTATTATAGCATATAAGGACCTTGTGATATTCATTAGATTTATTATTTAAGCATATGTGAGTGACAGTGCAAAAAGAATTGTAAAATGACCCAAATCAGCACCTAATAGCCTATCTCTTCCTTCATTCTAATTTGTTCTTCTTAATAAGTTATTTTTACTATACGGGGGAAAATGCTGAATAGTGATCAGATAAACTTACAACATTTGCACCGTAGAATCTTAGAAACAGAGTCAATAGCAATAACAAGATTACTGTTAGATTTGTATTATGTGTATTTCAAATGAGTCTTTTAATATTGCCAGTATAATATTATTTCATTTTAACTGAAATTCTTAAATTTTGTTTTAAGAAAATGAAAATCCCAAGCAAAAAAATCGTTTTCTTTCCTTTTATTATTTTCCTAGAATATTTGTATACTTTCTAAAAAATATTTTTCCTCTACTGTATCTTTCATATAGAATGTTTTTACTGTGACACTAAATATCTCTAATGAGTCTTTTTGCATTTCTTTAAAGGTTTCCTCCAAACTACTGCTGATGAGTTTTGCTTTTACTATGCAAGAAAAGATGGTGGGTTATGCTTTCCAGATTTTCCAAGAAAACAAATCAGAGGACCAGCATCTAACTACTTGGACCAGATGGAAGAATATGACAAAGTGGAAGAGATCAGCAGGTTCATAAAGATAAATGCTCTTTAATCTTAAAAAAAAAAAAAAAACACACACAAAAAAAACAGAAACCAAAGCAAAATACCAACTGACAAATCTGGTGGTTTTATTAGTGAATCAACTGTTTTTTGTGCTTGATTCCAGGAGCTCTATCCTCCAGATGCTTTTTCTTTCTTTTGTGTAGTTTGCTTCGCTCGTATCACACTCACTTAAATGCTTTTAATACTTAGACTTTTTATCTTTTATTATTGTGAGTTTGGCTTCTCTATGATTCCTGTGAATTTCATGATTATAGTTTCAAACTTGAACTTTATGCTTGTTGTTAGCTTATGGAACTATTCAGCACAATTATTATTAGCAAATCTGAGTTTTCTAAATAGATCTTAGAACCTTCCCTCTGAGGGTCTTTCTGTAAGGCTTAATTATTGTGAGTAAAGCTAATTTTAATTACAGTCACTGAAAGATAAGATAATGAACTTCTGAAATTTTGTGTTGATCCTCTCTTTGACTTTCTGGTAGAAGGCTGTGTTCCACTGAAAGCAATTTAAAAGAATCCTACCGTGACTTTTGGGTTAACAGCACCTTCTGATTCTCAAAACTATTGATGCCTAGAGGAAATATGTTTTGGAAAGGATGTTAAGTGCATCCTTTGCCTCCTTCACCTCAAGAAAAGCTTACTGGTTTTCTTTAATTTGTTTAGAAAGCACAAACACAACTGCTTCTGTATCCAGGAGGTGGTGAGTGGGCTGCGGCAGCCTGTTGGTGCCCTGCATAGTGGGGATGGCTCGCACCGACTCTTCATTCTGGAGAAAGAAGGTTACGTGAAGATACTTACCCCTGAAGGAGAAATTTTCAAGGAGCCTTATTTGGACATTCACAAACTTGTTCAAAGTGGAATAAAGGTTGGCTTTTTAAATTTTATTTATCTTTGCTCTGGCTATGTTAATTTTATTTTAGTGTTATCATTCTCACCGGAGGTACTTGTAATAAAAAGAAAGAATATTTAAGGAGAAAATAAGACAACAGAAGGGAACAATAATTATGGCAACTGAATTGGGACAGTGACATTAAATTTTTAATGTTATTTGGTGACTATTAAGCAGTGCAATGAGATTGATATCTTGACATGCTTTCCCTATGTAATTTACACACTTAAACTAAGTCTTGGTTTTATAAAGTACCTGTTTAAATGTTGTTTGACAGGCATAATATGTAGAATTGTGTATCAGCATTTGCTAGTAGAAACAAAGAGGTCTTTTGGTTATTTTGGCAATAGCAAACCATTCTTTTCCTGCGTCTGTTTTTGAGTCTGTATCATAAAAAAATGCTCCTTATACTGTGCCTTCCTTGTACAATGTTTTTACAGGTAAGTCAAATGTTTTAATCTGTAAGTAGCCATCTTTATATTACATAAATCCATATTGCCTTCTTTCTCATTTCTCCGATTGAATCCTAATGTTAAATAATCTAGTGGCATATAAATAAAATTATTGTCAAGTTTGTTTTACAAGAGTGTAACATGCTATAATATTGGCAGTACTAAGCTATAAAGGAAATTGTGGCATTTTAAAATCGAGGCACATTCAACAGTTCATGACTAAGTTAGATTGAAACAAAGTAACAGTATGATTTGGGAAGAACTGGTTGTCTTTTTCATGTTTTACCTGGGGAAAGAAATTAAGGGAGGATTTATACTCTTCTATTCATATAGAAATAAACTCCTCCTTGCTTTGTTGAGCTCTTTTCAAAGGCAAGAACATCAAAACCAAAAGAAACAGAAAAAATATAGGAATATCCCTTATACCAATTTGTTATTTACCATTTAAATAATTGGAGCGATTCCGTTAGAATACAGGGATTGCCACATTGCTGACACCACCCCGTTTCAAGTGTGTGTTGTCAGTGTCACCAGGACATCCTGCATGAAAGAAGTGCCTTATGGTACTTTTGATCCTTTAAAGAAAAGCACTTCAGCAGCAACACACAGATCATTTGGAAAATCTGTTTAACTCAGTAGTTTCAACTTTCTTCCAATAAAAGTTTTCATTAAAATTCACAGTAAATTATCAAAAGTCTTTTAAAATGAAGCATTTGTGTTTTGCACATAAGACTTCAATAAATACTTTTTGAAATGTGTTCTGATAATTCACTGCCAGTGGTACCTAAAAGAGCCAAGAATTAAGATACAGCGGCAAATACATTACTCACTAGCAGTTTAGTTTTCTTACTATGGAAGTTTAACATACTCTCTATGAAAGAAAAAATTGGGGAATACATTTTAAAAATCATCATCTATAATCTCATCACTTAAAGAATTACTACTTACGTTTTGATATACTTCCAGCTTTTATGTTAAAATTAGATGAACTTATCCTGACTGCAAAGGTAATACAGGTTGATATTAATAAATGTGGAAACACACAAAAACATGCTTCCTTGCAGCTTTTTTCCAAAGAAGCTTTAAAATAAAATTGAAATCAAACCATACATACATCTTTTTAACCTTCTTTTTTTTGACAACAATATATCATGAGTATGTTACCAAATTTGAAAACTTTTCTCAAAAACCTAGTTTTTATCTCCTCTGGGTATTCCACTTCCTAATTATGAAGCATTTAGAGTGACTCCCGTATTTCCATTTTATTGTAAATAATGTGCTTTATCATTCTTATATGTATTATTACCCTGCTCATGAATGACTTCCTTAATGTCCATTCATAGAGCATTACTGAGATGAGGGACATAAATCATAATACTCCTCGTCAGTGGCTTTAGAATATAATTTCAAGTATTTGAAAGAATGACATCTAGGGGCACCTGTTGGTTAAGTATCTGACTTTGGCTTAGGTCATGATTTCATAGTTCATGAGTTCAAGCCCCACATCGGGCTCCATGTTGTCAGTGCAAGACCCACTTCAGATCCTTTGTCTCCCTCTCTCTCTGCCCCTCCCCCACTCAATATGTGTTTTCTGTCTCTCTCAAAAATAAACATTTTTAAAAAAAAATAACATATAGCTTTTAATCGTTATTTGAATACAAATGTTGGTATTAAAAAGATAATGTATGGTAAAATGCAGGTGTAAGAAATGGGCTCAATTTTGTTGTAAGAAGTAAAGAACCGATATTCTCCTTTCTACTTGAACTGCCTAAAAGAATGACTGCCTCTTAATTAGGGTTCCTTCAGAGCGCCTCTGTTTCAGTTTGTGCCCTCTCATTGGGGTAATGAATGAAAGTTTATCTTCTCCGACGTTGAGACATTTTATCATGAAACAAAATTGTATGAGCCAGGTTTTGACAGTGCTGTGAGCCTGTACTGTCTGTGTTCTGCGGGCCTCTGGAAATTCTGCAGAAGTTCTTGAGTCTTCTTTCTTGGATAGTTCCAGGGCTTTTAGGGCTTAAATACGAACTTCAAGATCCATTATTCTACATTTGTAGAATACACAATACGACATGTTTTAAAGTGCAATATTTGAATTTCTTTGGAGTTTGGCACTAGTGATGTCAGCGATAGGAATCTATCACTTGGATATTTGAGTGTGTACTGTGTAGCCAGTAACAAGACCACAGCCTTGTGTACCTCAGGTGGGTGACACTACATCTCTCCTTTTTTTTTTTTTTTTTTAATTATCTTTTGTTTATTTTTGAGAGAGAGAGAGAGGGTGTATATGTGTATGAGCAGGGGAGGGTCAGAGAGAGAGAAGGAGACACAGAATTCGAACACAGGCTCCAGGCTCTGAGCTAGCTGTCAGCACAGAGCCCGACGCGGGGCTCGAACCCGCCAACCTTGACATCATGACCCGAGCCGAAGTCGGACACTTAACCGACTGAGCCACCCAGGCGCCCCTACATTTCTCCTTTATCTTAGGCTTCATGAAACTTCCATCACAAGTCATGAGTTGGAAGTATTAGAAGAGGCTGTTGCTGGTATGATAGGGCAGATGCCAACACATTCATGAATTGGTCACACACTGGTTTTTGTGATATGCCCCTCAGAGTCTTCTGAAGTAAGAACATTTTCAAACTATTTCACAGTAGTTTTTTCAGGCTTCTTGATATATGAATGGTTAGTGTGTTCGTGGCAGTATTCTGAGTTTGTCAACAATCATTTTATATAGATAACATAAATAGAATGTTCATAAATTACTATGTATATCATTTCTCTGTTCTTTCAGTTTTAAAATTCTAAGAGAGGCCATAAAGCTTTATTAACGGACAAAGGTATTGATTGTAATACTCAGATCGCAGAAATTAATAACGTATACCAACCCCAAACTTCCTATGTTTGAAATGAAAACAAGACAAACCACAGTGAAGATCCCCCCATGGTGGTAATTGAGGGGATTTATTTACACCCCAGTTTGAGTATATTAAATCAAACATAAACAGGAATTTCTGATTATAAGAGTTTCTAAAAACTAGGGCTTGCTAGAGGGGAATCTGGAATTCCTTTCCTGCTAATGGTCAGTTAAGAATAGACACATCTCTATCACCTGGTAAAGGACTCACCTGTTTTGTGGCAAGGAACTGCACTTGGTTGATTTCCTCAAACCTTTTGCTAGCTCTGATTCTTTTTTTTTTTTTTTTAATTTTTTAATGCTTATTTATTTTTGAGAGAGAGAGACAGACTGAGCAGGGAAGGGGCAGAGAAAGAGAGAGACACAGAAACACAGAATCTGAAGCAGGCTCCAGGCTCTGAGCTGTCAGCACAGAGCCTGATGTGGGGCTTGAAGTCACAGAGTGCAAGACCATGACCTGAGCCGAAGTTGGACGCTCAACTGACTGAGCCACCCAGGCACCCCACCAGCTCTGATTCTACTTCACAGAAGTGTCATCAACATAGACAGTCATCTAGGGAACTTAGCCAACTTTTCCCTAAATGGTCTTGTCTGAAGCTAAAAATACGGTATCTTATTTTTAAAAACCCATATTGTGCTGCATATATTGCAGGAGATTTCAGTATGCATAATTGTCTATGTCTCACCAAACCAAAGTTAAATGCAAAAATGCAAAACACAAGCTAACAACATGACTTATTTTTGCTATAGGAAGTAAATTGTGGAGTTGGATTAATGGAATAAGTTCTGTGCCATATGAATTGAAACTATCATTTCATTTGGAAAAAGATGATTCTATTCACAACAGCTCAAATCCTAGATGTTTTGTGAAGTTGCCAAGTAAAGAGTGAGTCAGAAAAATGTTTAAAACTTTTTTAATGTTTATTTATTTTTGAGAGAGAGAAAGAGACAGACGGAGTATGAGCAGGGGTGGGGCAGAGAGAGAGGGAGACACAGAATCCAAAGCAGGCTCAAGATTCTGAGCTGTCAACACAGAGACCGATGTGGGGCTCGAACTCACAGACTGAAAGACCATGACCTGAGCTGAAGTTGGACACTTAACTGACTGAGCCACCTAGGGGCCCCAGAAAAATGTTTTAAAAGTATGTAGTGATTTGATTGCGTTTTGGTTATAGTGCACTATAGAAGCTAACCACTAACACTTACACTGAAGAATGACCCAAGTGTTCAGCTGGTGAGCAGTCTTTAAAATCATCATTTGTGGATGTGTATATGTGTGTACATGCATTGGTTGTTGTTGTTTTTATTCTCAAGGAAGAAGTTTAAAAAATTATACCCTCTATCTCCCTGGGTAAAAATTTCTTTAAGATACTGGTAGTGTGAGGGGTGGCTGGGTGGCTCAGTCAGCTCCTGGGGTCATGACCTCATCATTCGTGGGTTCAAGCCCCACATTGGGCTCTGTACTGACAGCTCAGAGCCTGAAGCCTGCTTTGGTTTCTCTGTCTCCTTCTCTCTTTGCCCCTCCCCAACTTGTGCTCTGTCTCTATCTCTCTCTCTCTCAAAAATAAATAAACATTAAAAAAATATATACTGCTAGTGTGAAATCTGTAAACTGAGCTTCTATCTGAATTCTGAATCAGATCTGGCAAGTGTCAGAACCAACTTCATCTCCCTGAAGTCTTTGGGACTGACAAACCTGTGCTTCTCAAGAATGGCTGCCCAGCATAATTGCCTTAGAAACCTTTCAAAATTTCTGCTGCCCAAATTAAATCACACTGTCTGGGATTGGGACCTAGGCATGAATATGTTTAAAGCTTTCCCAAGCAATTTCAATATGTAGCCAATTTGAGAGCTACTGATCTAGACTGAACCAAACCCGTGGGTCAGTTACACATTGAATGAGACACATTTTCTCTGCCAGATTATGGCCAAGTGCTATTACTGAAATGACCACTGGGAACAAATGGTTGAATACTGGTAGTCATTTATCCTGGACTTCTTGTCACTTAATTGGCCTGTACATATTACCTGTCTACTTTGAGTGAAGAGAGCAGTTAATTTTTGTGCCATGTAAGATTCTTGAAGTTTTGAAAAATAATATTTAAAATCTCAATAATTCTATTTGAACAATTGTTATACCCATTAAAATTCTTCCTGTTTTTTGTTCCTTTTGGACTCTGGAATTCAACTAATTGGCAAAACATTATCATTCCTGTTCCTAAAATCTGTAATTTGCTTTTATATCTGTAAACCCTTGTAAAAATGACACTGCAAGTTAGTCTAGTGTCATTTTACCAAACTTCTCCTGACTTCCAAGGATCTGAAAGTCAGCCTTAGCTTTGTGTGTGTGCAGTAAGGACAAGCCTGCACCTGTTACCTACAGGGTGGCCCCTCAAGGAAACTAACACGCAGCTTTCTCTGCCACTCAGTTCTCATGAGCGGCCAGAAGACGGAGGGGCTCACACCCACAGCAGCCCTTTTGGCTTGCAGCGTGCAGCAGACAAAGCCGAAAGACTTGTCTGTCACTGGAACAAGTGTGACTGGACTCCTGTCCCTCTCTATCTACTTGGATCCTCATTTCAAAAGATGCTTTTCGAAGCAATCCTTTTACCAGGGGAGGAGAGGACATAAGGCTGAAAGCTGCTGATTGTCCGGGTGACTGAGCCCATTGAGGTGGGACTCTTGAGAGACAGTGGCCCGGGCGCCCGGGAGCTATAGGAGCATGTGGAGGAGGACACAGGGTGTGCCGGGGCAAGCCCCACTGGGGCAGCCTCTGATTTCACATGCTTGTAAATCACACGCATAATTATGAGCATCGAAAGTTTAATGAAATCCAAGTGCTCGTCAATCCATCGGGGCTGATGTCCTGCTTCTTGGAAGGTTGTCCGAGACCTAACCTTTCATGTTTTCCTCTGCCTTTAGCTTGCTATGTTGTTGCATGCAGCCCATGGAATGTTAGTATGTTTTTGCTCGAGTGAAATAAGTGAGAGCAGACGTGAGAAGCAGTTTATTTCTCCAAAGTGTAGTGGAAACATAGCATGCACACGAATGCATGTGGCTCTGATTGGACCGTGTGTCAGATACTTCCTCAGAAAATCATTAGAAGTCTGCTTTCAAGCATACTCTAGGTTGGAAGGAAGCATGTGTTCCTTTGAAAGAAATCTACAAAATATATTTGGTAAATATTACAATAGAAATCACCATCCTAAAATGTTTTTGTATATATGCAAAATTTAAAAGCATTTGATACTTAATATTTAAAGTGTTTGGCCAAATTACTGCATTAAAAGAGAATTGCTGTAGTGGTGGAAATAACCATTAGATAACTTCATTCTGAAAGTCGTTCATTAGTTAACTAATTAGTCCTCCTCCAAACAAAAACTTTTAAATGCCTTCCTTTTTTTGACCTGTAACATTCTGGTTCCAAACCATTAAGTTAAAATGTAAACAAAATGTAGATTGCAAGTAAAATTTAAGTCCTCAGTTATTTTTTTATATCAAAGTTGTAATTAATGATATATTAAACCAACTCTCTTACTTTTTATTGAGTGTCGCTGACACTTTACATCAAAATGCCGTGTACTCTGTGAAAAATGTTTTTAATTTTTCTATAAGTTTAATCTCATCTCAAATCCACTTGGAATGTCCACAGAGAAATTATTTTATGTAAAGCAAAAATTCCCTTGGTAATGTGAAATTATCTCAGTGTAATTTTTTGTTTGGTTAAGTTAGTTTTCATTTCTGGTGTTCTTATTTCTTTATTTTGGCATTTGCATTACTATTGATAAAACATTTTAATAAATATAAATGAGTATATATATGGTACATGCCTGTGTAAGCCAGTTTAATCTATAAATTATTTTCCATCATGCATCATGTTTTTTACTGAAGCAGAAACTGAAGTGGCAGATGTAATGTCCCTCCAGTTGAGCAGAGAAAGGCCTGCCTTCTCCTACATTTTAGATCCCATAAGTCACAGCTGAGGTGAGGAAAGTTTTTACATTAATGTCTTTATATTTATCTAAGACTTGAAGGGCAGAGGAAATAGAGCCTATAAATCTCAGAAGTCTGTGGTAATCATTAAAACAAGTGAAAAACTAAGAAATCTGGACCCCAGAGAAGGTGTCTGCCACTTTTAAAAAGCATCTGTGTGATCGTGGCTGCCGCCACCTCACTATATCTGCCTAGAAAGACAAGAAAGAAGAACTATTGTTGATAACACCTGTGATTGCTTTCCAGTAGCTGCATTATCTAATGAAAGGAAAGAGCAGGCATCCCCAAACTATCCGTAAATGGTAGAAAGTAGCATTGCACTTCCTTTTAGAGACATTCAGTAGCGTTTCTTTCCCAAAACTACAGTCCTCAAGCCAGCTGCGTTAACAAGTATACTGCAATCTGCATTCTAACTCATCATAACCACCATTTTTTCAAGCGCTTCCTGTGCTAAGCCATGACCGAGATTACCTCTGTAATCCTGGCGTAACTCTGTGAGGCACGTATTAGTATCCCACTGCACACACAAAGAGTCTGAGGCCCAGAAGTTAGGTATACTGCCCAGGATAGCACAGCTAGCCAGCACCAGAGCCTGATTTCCAAAGCAGCTAACTGATGCCACGCTCTCAACCCCACCCAGCACTCTCCTACTCTGTGCCTTTGGTCAGCTGGCTGCGCTGGAGGAAGGACTGAGAAGTGCATTCAAGAAACAGAGATTGGTGACAGGCACTCAGTAGTGCTCCAGTCGGCTGTCAGGACAGTGAGGAGGCGGACAGCCGAGATCTAGCGTCAAGCACACAAATGTGGGTTCCAGTCACTGAGTCCACACCATATGCTGATTGTTTGGCCTTGGGCAAATCTTTCTAGTCTTAGTTTCTTCATCTGTAGAACAGAGATAAAAGGTTGCACCTAACACTTTATATGCACAATCTCACATGAATCTGAAATACTTTGTAAGTATTAGCTCTTATCTTACTAACTTGAAAAGGAGGGGAAGGAGGGAAAACATGACCAGTCCCCCCAAATGACTCACAAGCTCCAGGGGCCACTGAAGTAACTATGCTCCCTGGTATTTAACAGCCCCCTTCATTTGGGATTGAATGATAATTTATGGAAATTCTGTGATAGCATTAGCATTTGCACCCAAAATCATGTGGCAGTCCCTTGGAAACAAAGTTGTATTGATGTGTGTGTGTGAGTTTTCTTTAACTTAAAAAGATAAACAGACTGTATTTTTATTTAAGTGTGTTACTACAGAAAGACCATACCTTCATTTTTTTACAGCATTGCCTCTTGATAGTAGGTGTAAATGGCATTGCTACCTACCTCATGATGCAAAACTCCCCAGTTCTAGAGTTCCTCAGGGCTCATGCCTAAGGATGGCTAAGCACAAAGCAGCCGACCCATGCGGACAGCAGCAACCTTTCACCAGAATTTCCTTGTTTTCATAGTAGTTTTTCTCAGCCTGGATATTATAGTAATGAAGGTCTTTTTCTGTGTTTATTTTGGAACATAGTTTGTGTCAATCTGCCATAGAGTTAATAAATTGTAGGATTTGCAAAGGAAATATACTGGGACTGAAAACTAAGAAGGCACATATTTTTGCCCACTAGCAACTATTACTCAAAGCAAGATGTAGAATCTCAGGATTTGGAAGGGAAGCAGTTGGGCAAAGCCGCTATGAAGTTAACATGTAATGTCATAATACAGAAAGTATATTACTCAACAAAGTTTTGTTTTGTTTTTGAAAAGCATATCAGGGGCACCTGGGCAGCTCTGTTGGTTAAGTGTCTGACTCTTGATTTCACCTCATGTCATGATCTCATGGTCCTGGGACTAAGCCCCACGTCAGGCTCCATGCTGAGCGTAGAGCCTGCTTGAGATTCTCTCTGTCCCTCTCTGTCTCTCTGTCCCTTTCCCACTTGGGCTGTCTCTCTCAAAATAAATAAATAACCATTTTTTTTAAATTTTTTTTAATGTTTTATTTATTTCTAGGAGAGAGAGAGAGAGAGACAGCGTGAGCAGGGGAGGGTCAGAGAGAGAAGGAGTCACAGACTGAAACAGGCTCCAGGCTCTGAGCTAGCAGTCAGCACAGAGCCTGACGCGGGGCTCGAACCCACGAACCGCGGGATCATGACCTAAGCGAAAGTCGGACGCTTAACCGGCTAAGCCACCCAGGCGCCCCATAAATAACCATTTTTTAAAAAAGAAAGAAAGAAAAGCAGATCAGTAAAACATACCATGAAGTTAGGGAAGAGAGAACTTTAAAGGAAAATTTCAAAGTTAAACAAAAACAACCACAAACATCAGTGAAATGTACTAGGGATCAGGTGCAGGAATATAAAAATGTAATGACTTCAGCTAGCTCTCTCTTGTTTATGTAGCATTTTGCTTTTTAACAGACTTCTTTGATTTTGGATTTATATAATAAATATATAGATGGATTTATTTATGTAATATATAATAATATCCAATAAATATGTTATCAATTACTACAATACATTTTAGTTTATTTCTTGGTAGTATTCATCAGCTGACCTTTAGTTATTTTTAAGTCTATAAAGTCTGATTATGTTGAACTATCATAACGTCAAGGTGGCCAGAACTGAGGACATATGTAAAGTGTTTTTAAAAACCAGATCACTGCCTAGATAAAAATCAGCTTTGGACTTTGCAATCAAAATATGCTTTGAAAAGTAAAGTCCTGGGGTGCCCAGGTGGATCAGTTGGTTGAGTGTCTGACTTTGGCTCAGGTTATGATCTCGCAGGTTTGAGAGTTTGACCTCCGTGTAGGTCTCTGTGCTGACAGCTCAGAGCCTGGAGCCTGCTTCCGATTCTGTGTCTCCCTCTCTGTCTGCCCCTTCCCTGATCATGCGCGCTCTCTCACTCAAAAATAAACAAACATTTAAAAATTAAAAAAAAAAAAAGAAAACAAAAGTGCTGTTTATCAAGGCCACTCTGTAATGTATTATAATGAGAACAGCTTGAGAAAATCTTTTTCTAAATCATCTAATTTCGTATCCCAGCATGACTTTGTGATGCCAAGTGACAACACATTTTGTCACAGCAGCTCTCAGGAATTACCATCAAAAGGGAGGTAAAATTTGAATTCTTTAGCTAATAAATTTCCATTTTACTCTATCTGGGCATGACATATACAATTTAATTTTATTCATCCATTCACTCATTTTTAAATAATGTGTAGGAGCACATGGGTGGTTCAATCAGTTGAGTATCCAACTCTTAATTTAGGCTCACATCATGATCCCAGAGATGTGGGATCAACCCCTGCCTTGAGCTCTGCACTGAGTGTGGAACCTGCTTAAGACTCTCTCCCTCTGCCTCTCTTCCTTGTGCACTCTCTCTCTCTCCAAAAATTAAAAAAAAATTTAAATTTTTAGAATTTATAAATAAAATTTTTAAACAAATAAAATAATCTGTAATTCCACAGGCCTAAATTTCAAATCACAGAAGTCCTGTAAAAAAACCAGTTATTGAAGATAAAATATGTGCTAATTACTCTATCATACATACATATATGTAGGAAAAGAGAACATCAATTAATTTAATTAATTACATCATTGCTAGCAATTGAAATTATATAATCTGATGTGAACTGAACCCAATAAACTGAAGCTAATATAAAAATGAAACATTATGACAAAGGATATTAAGTTTATATATTGTTACAAAATACTTGAGAAAAAGTATTCCTTTCAAATATCCAAATATCAAATATTCCAACTTTCTCTCTAAGAGAAGCTAAATTCTTTATTTTTTAATTTTAATAAGTTGTTTCTAAACCAGCCTCTTATCCTAAAGCAACTTTGATCCAAATGAATTGAAAACTTAAATAAAATTACATATGTCCTCAGGCTATTTCTAGATAGGGGAAACACATCTGTTCTCAGAATCCTTAGCCAACAATTTGAAACTGTTCAAAAAAATTCCTTAAAAAGAGAAGAAAAGACAGGACTCTTGAGGTTAGCAAAAAGTTAGGAAAGCACTATTCTAAAAAGGATGAAGAGATAACCAAATTTAATTCCCATTAAATCTTAGGCTTTCTATGAAAAAAATTGATGATGAGACTTTCACAGTTCAAGCATATTTGTTGAATAAATGTGAACACACCTGTTCAGAAGAAGGTGAAACAAAACTTGAAATGACTTCCCTCCACATGCAGGTCATTGAACATCTGTCCTAAGTTATACCTTAGACTGGATTCAACTGTGTGACCCGAGGTTGAAAAAGCCCTATAGCTCATTCTCTCTCCTATCCAGTGCTCTGTGGTTTTTCTCACTTTTAATCACCATTAAAACTTCTGTTTAAATCTCCAGGGGTTTGGAAGGTCAGATTGACCCCATGACATTAATAACGTATTTATACCCAGAGTCTCACCTGGGGCTGATCTTAGTTAGGATTTTGTGACTTGCAGTAATGTGGCTAGCTCCAAAAAGATTTACACAATAGCTGGTATAGCTCTTTAATTGCAACATAAAGACAGTGAAAGTCTCCTTGTCCAAGGAAGCTTGTGTATGAGTGTGTGTGTGTGTGTGTGTGTGTGTGTTTGTCTGTCTGTCTGTTTTAAGATTTGGACTTTGATTAAATGTCAATACATAATAAAACTTCTGCAGAAAAACAAAAACAAAACAAAACTTTTGGACATGACTGATTAGATGAGCTTCTTCTCTTGTAAATAATCATTAGAGGCACTACCCCAAGTAAAACCTTTGGCGACAGCATCAATTTTCAACACCTTTGATCCCTAATGTGTTACATTCCTGTTCTATCCCACCTCACTTGGGTATGTGTGAGAACTAGTCACTGCGTGGCCATAACACTCATCCACTGCCGAGACAAGGGTACCAGTTTTGCCAGTGGTTGTGTGACTTGGAATAGTCTGCTTGACCTTCGAGGATCTCTGTGTCCTCATCTTTGAAGTCAGAGGACTAGGCTAAATGATACCTTGAGTCCTTACTAGCTCCAAATTCTGTGAAATAGAAAGCAGTGCAAGTCTCCAAGTTTTTCTAAGGGAATTATGGTAAAGAGAAGCAGTCGGCGTGACTGCTTCATGCAGGCACTAGGAGCTTCATGCTTGCCCAGGCTCAGGGAGTGTGAGGCTAACTTTGCCTTATTCTGCTTTTTTTTTTTTTTTTTTTAATTTCTTCGTCCTGATGCAGTAACTCCATCAGTGCCTGCCAATACAGAGCTTACTGAACACCTTACCACGCTGACCAGTAAGTGCCCTCACCTTTCTGTATAGTCACCATCGCTCCAATTAAAGTTTTAAAAGCTGCATAACTCAGCATGAAGCGAGACTTCAGGTTTCAAATAATAATGGCAGAACAGTGTCTTTAGTGCATAGGGTTAACGGCTGGTAAGTTTTCAAACCTTCAAGTCTGAAGGTGAAGATATATTATGACCTTGAAGTGGGCTGTGGAGGAGACCACTCTGGAGCTGAGTAGAGAAAGAGAAAAGTAGATCTAGGAGATGAGTCACAGAATTGGGCATCTGTGTGTTGATGGGGGCAGGAAGTGTGCATCATTTAATGCAGTCTCTCACACATTCTAGGGTCTTTGGCTTTTACTCCGAGAGAAATAGGGACTCATTGGAAGATTTTTTTTTTGAACAGAAGAGTGGCATGATCGGACTTAATCTGTTTAAACAATATCAATAGCAGCCTTGTTGAGTGTAGACTAGGAAGGACAAGAGAGAAAGCAGGGATATAGAATACTGACTTCTGGCACCAGCTCTCCTGTGAATATGCCTTGTCTCATGGGCCAGTCATTGACCGCTCAAGCTTCAGTTTTTCACCTATAAATGAGAGAATCAATAATGACTGAGTTCCTTTCATTTCCAACCTCTGGTGGGTCAAAACTTGTAGGAATATTTAGACACTTATCCTACTTAATATAAGCATGTTTACACATGATGTTTACTGAATTTAACTTCCTTCCCATAGTTTTATTTTTTTAATGTTTTATTTAGTTTTGAGGGAGAGAGAGAGACATGTCAGCAGGGGAGGGTCAGAGAGAGAGGGAGACACAGAATCCAAAGACAGGCTCCAGGCTCTGAGCTAGCTGTCAGCACAGAGCCCTATGCAGAGCTCGAACCCATGAACCATGAGATCATGACCTGAGCCCAAGTTGGACGCTTAACTGACTGAGCCACCCACGTGCCCCTTCTTTCCCATAGTTTTAAAATACCAATTTCAAACTCAGTACATTAACAACATAGGGCATTCAGTGGGTTCCAGTGAAAGGTCCTAAATTATAGGAAAATATTAATTGTGATGATATAAAGAAGAGGGCTCACTCTATGCCAGCTGTAAATGATAATTCCTGAAAATAGTAACCACAACTGAAGACTATGTGTGTGCAGGTGCACACACACAAACCTCTTTGGGAAATGCAAACTTAAGTCTAGAAAAAGAGTCAGATGATTATTTTTTTTAAGGATAATTACACTTATGGGCACCTGGGTGACTCAGTTGGTTGAGCATCAGACTTCAGCTCAGGTCATGATCTCACGGCCCCATGTCGGGCTCTGTGCTGACAGCTCAACCTGGAGCCTGCTTTGAATTCTGTGTCTCCCTCTTTCTGTGCCTCTCCCCGCCCCAGAAAATCAGTAAACATTAAAAAAAAAAAAAAAAGTAAAAGGTAATTACACTTGGATTTAGCATACAAGAGGCCAAATCCAGTCGTCTTGAAGTCAGAGAGGATTAATGTGATGACAGAATACAAAACTGTGGACCTCTAATAAGAAGGATATGCAAATGTTGTTGGAAGGAATTTCTAACCATTTAAATGATAAAATAATGGCCTTACTTGTAAAGTAACCAAAATTCACTCTCAAGTAGAATATTCCCAGATATACTCAGTGAATTTCTTCTTTGTGGATGGCAACTAAACCTCATTTAACTAACCAGTCTTTGGGGCTATAAATTCAGCTGGGGAAAAAAAAAAAAAAAGATCTCCTTTTCTACCTGCCTGTGAAACTACAAAAGTTAATTTAGTGGTGGATAGAATAGACTAGATGTGAGAAATTGAAAAGGGAAAGAGGGTAATGCTTGATCATTTTACTTGCACTTGTAAGGATTTCAGGGCTCTGTGTTTCTTTGAGAGAAATCCCATGGTGCCAATTAACCTAACTTATTCCAAAACAATTCTCTGTTTGGAAAGAATAATTTTCATTGTGGGTGTTCCTTGAAATTGTATGCCTCATCCCCTGTTATTACTGAGATGTGTGCTGTGCAATTGAAAGTACCAGCTTCGTTTCCATGCACTGTAAAGATTAGAGCTGTATCCCACACACAGTGTCAGATAATCTGCTTTAATTTTGTCCAGTGCACACTTTTAACCTTAAGTAATTTTTTTAAATGTGGAAAAGCCATCCCAACCTAATATTAAACCAAATATTTCATGTCAACACTATCAAAAACATGAAAAGCAGGAGATTTGTTTTAATCAGGAAATCAATTTTCTTGCAAAAATTTTCAAGTAAGTCAACTTTCTTGGCTTGGTTTAAATGACATTTTTCTTTTTCTTTGAAATAACGTGAATGCATTTTTTTGCCTCCAGCATAAGACAAAACTGGACTGGAAAAGATTGAAAATAATTTAACTAACTTGGTAAATGCATTCTCCACTTTATTAGGCTGTGTTGTCTATTTGGACTTCTGGAATATTTTTTTTAAACCTAATAAATCAATTAACCAGTATTCATTCTAAGATTTAATTCGGTGAATAGAATATATGTGCTTTTCATCAGGCCACACATCTTTTTTTTAAGTCTGAAACCACCACACACAAAGAATTTAATTCTGACAGACATTTGTTCTCGGCATAAATACTTTAGGGCCAATAGTTGTCCCCACTGAATCATGCTTCTTAAAAGTGAATTCCAGAAGACTTGAGGCCCCCATTGACCCCTGGTAAGGTGAGTTGTCAGTAAATTACTTTTATGATGTGCCCTAGGGAAGCAGGTCTGCTAGAAACTTGGTAGGGAGCTGGCCCCCTCTTGCCTGTAGGGATGACCTTTAACTTTATCTAACCTTTGCATTTCTAATTCTAAATTTCTGGGAGGCATTTAGTCACATTGTTGGATATCATATGAAAAGTGAGACCTTTCTTGTGCCCATAAGATAGCATTAGCCACACATTTGTTGTTAAACTTCCAGATGAAGCATGCCAGTAAGCTTTTGATTTCTAGTTTAATTTTTCCCTTTCTATAATTCGTTACAGTTTAATTTTAAATACCAAACATTTAATGAGTTGAAATATAAATGAGTTCAAAACGGATTCATAGTCAAATTACGACTGCCTTGGGTGACATTTGGAAAACACTGTAGAAAGTTTAATCCCATAATTTTGCTAACTTGAGTTTACTGTGGCACTTGAAAATTTATAGGAGCTATTAAAGATGAATGACAATATTGCATCAGAATTCACTTAATGTTTCACAAAACATTTAGTTATTGGAAACAAGTCTTGTCAACTTTTCTGTTGTTTCCATCATGAGAAAGGTTTTATTGTGCTTTTTGGGATGATAATGTACAGTTGAATTATCAAACAGAAGAATTTAGATTCACTTTTGGATGGAAAAAAAATATACCATTATTTGGCTATATTAGACTGAAAATATTGGGAAATAATGCTTTTTTTACAAGATATAAAATACAAAATGTCCATTAATGATCAGGGCACAACTTGGTTGACCCAGATGTTCATGTTTTATGCACATGAAAGTCTAAGTTCTCTTCTTTTCCCAATAGTTTTGGATGACGTAATGGGCTGGTATTTTTAATTCTTCCCTTAAAAATCATATTTCACTGCTCAGTTTTGCTGCCTATAAGTGTATTACATGGTTTAAAAATATGTAGTATTTACACATTTACACATATACATACTTCTATGTATATATGCATACATCAGAGCCCTGCATGGCTGGATAAAATATTGCTAAAGATAAGCTAGTACTCAAATTACACACCTAATTTTTAATCAGACAATGTTTAGGTATATAAGTGTAAGTGTGTAGAGTAAATATAGAATATTTCTATGCTCTTTTTTATTTCAATTTCATATTATAGCACAAGCAAAGCTAAACTATCTAAGCTTTGCATTTCAGCCCTTTGAAGAGATCAACAATAACAGTCGTAGAAGTAATTACTATAACGTCAGTGATTTTTTAGTGGGGAAGGAAAGAGATCAGCAAATTCCTTCCTGTAAATCAAAGGTTCTGGCTCAAGAGCATATATAAACAAGATGTAAGTTTTAAATATAGCTTAAATGCCACCCAGGAGAGAAACTTCATGGTAAAAGAATTGTCAACAGACAGAGAGGAATCTTTAAATGATGGGGACGATATTAAATTGATGACACTAACATTAGGAGTACACATGCATGTGCTTCCAAAAATTTCAGCACAGAATGTCCTCTTACCCGCACCCCACCCCCAATTGTTTATCTTTGGATCTGGAAAACATACTAATTAGTGAAGCAGAATGTAGATGTAACTTGTTGATAGCCCTAAGATTTTACTTGAGAAAATGGCACACTCACAATTTTGAACTGAATTTGGGAATAAGAATGAGAATATAGATATGTGTTAAGACACTAATATTTAGACTGTCTTGGGCTGTTTATTTTAATCCTACCAAAAGCATGTATTTGTCATCATGTCTGCACCTGCTAAGATATGGCCAGGTGGTTTTTATTTGTCTGTGTGTTTGTTTTTGTTTTGCTTCATCAAAAATTTTGTGTGAAGGTACCTTGATGATTTTAATCAGTACAGCCTGCTCTTACCCTGTCTTTGTCAGGAGACTTGCTATCCTATTACCATTAAACTTGGACCAAGAAACAATTAATAATATGTATTAAGTACTGAATTCATCTTTGGAACCAAACTCAAAACCCAGGACCTGGAAGATAGTTCCCCATAGTAAAATCAGAGTGCTCTGACCACAAGAAATGGATGGTGGGCAAGAAAAGCAATACGAGTAAGAGAAACTCAATTCTAATGAGGGAGAGGAAACAATAAATTACCTGGTACATAGGAAACAACTCTTAAAGGGTATGGCCGAAAAAGAGAAAAGACCCTTTCAATGTCAAGACATAGTAGGGATTGAGATAAGCCTAAACATATAATGTGAGGCAAGGGACAGGACCCATAAAGGGTCTTATACACTCAGCCAAAGATTCTGAGTTTCTTTCTATGGTAGACAACAAGGACAATTATGGCCACGCCCCAGTTATGTGGTTCGCTTCTCTGTAACCAGTTGACTTCTTCAGGCTGCTGTGACTGCCCTACTTCCCCTTGTAGGGGATTTGGGAGCTTTTTCTTGTCCAGAGGGCAAAAACTGCTTAAGAACTGAATCTAGAAAGAATTGAAAAATGCATGCAAGGGAAGAAGATCCTAGGAAAAACAGAAACTCAATTCGAACGGGCTTCCTCCAAAAACAAAACAAAACAACTCCTGGCTTTGCTTTCTCCTATTTTGGCATGGGTTTCTCTTGCGTTAGCTTCATTCTTGGGCAGACTTTCCTCCCGTGGCACAGACTGTAGCAGCCCCAGTCTCACCAGTGTAATTCAGAGGAGTGCAAGCTGCTTTTTCCTTTGAGTTCCAACATAAGTCTCATGACTGATGCCATTCTTGAGTTTCAGAACATGTGCTGCTGTGACTGGCCAGGCCGGGTCCTATGCCCTTCCCTGGAGCTAGAGGCAGAGATCAGCATAGCCCAAAGCATTGAACCGCAAGCATGAAAAGGGTAATGCCCCAGAGGAAAGTCAAAGTGTTCCTACTAGAGGAAGAGGGCATGGATTCTAGGCCATCTAAACAGCAGACATTCGGGGCGCCTGGGTGGCTTAGTCAGTTGAGCGTCCGACTTTCGCTTAGGTCATGATCTCTCGGTTCGTGGGTTCGAGCCCCGCGTTTGGCTCTGTGCTGACTGCCTGCTCTGAGCCTGGAGCCTGTTTCAGTCTGTGACTCCCTCTCTCTCTGACCCTCCCCTGCTCACGCTGTCTCTCTCTCTCTCTCTCTCTCCTAGAAGTAAATAAAAATATATATATAAAAAAAAACAACAACAGACATTCATGCTTTTGGGGCAGCTAAGCCTGCTCTGAATCAGAGTCCAAGCTTTTAATATTTAATTGTTTGCCCTCCTCCCCATGTTTTTATTACTAAGCTTTCATCTGTGTCATATTTTAGGGACATTCAACGATTGCAAAGCAACTCAACTAATGCTTTCTGTTGGTGATATACCTAATTAGGTGGTGCTTTGTCAATGTTCACTTAATACTAGTTTCTTGCTTGTGTCCACGTTCACTTTTAATACATGTAGATGAAGATACCCAGATATGATGGACCAGTAAAATATGCATCAAGAAGCGTTGCTGAATTACCAGAAACAACAGGGTCCAAGAGACTGACTTAATAACTTCTAAGCTGCAAAATATGACTCTGCTCCAAAAAAGGGTAGCTGAGGCTCTGTATGAAACACATCTACACAGCCCACAGGCCTCTTCTTATTTTGAAAGGCTTTTGTAAAACTTCTATTTCAACTCCACCTATTAATCATATTTATTGGTGAGTCACTGTAGAGTGTGCATCCAAATCTACAAGGATATCAGATGTATGTAGGGAATGTCTCCAAAATGCTTATAGAATATGAAACATTTAATGGTAAGGTTTTGTATTTTCATAACATGTAGTTTTGGAATATCTTGCACCCTATGGCTATAAAATTCACATTCTCTTTCCATTGAAGTTGAGCTCCATTATGTGCAATTTAATTAACTTTGATAAACAAGTATGGCATGTTTTCATTTGTCTTCAGTCATAATAGTGTGATTAATGTGCGGTAAACTACTTAAAGAGTGATACTGTACTTTTTTATGCTTTGAATATTTATATGAGTCTGTTATTGTGCCTTTGCTAGGTATTTAATATGCATACTAAAATGTGTTCTTGTTTCTTCCTTAAATGAATGCAAGAGATAGTTTGAAAAGCACAAATCCTGACTCTACCCACGGTGGTGTATACGTTTATCTCTAACAATTAGGAAGATCTTTAAAGTAATCATTTGTTTTCTCATTAAAAGCCTTTGTCACATTTAAACATGTTTTTCATATTAATGCAATTAGCATTCAAAAAGCAGGTTAATTTGTTTTCAATGGAAAAGAAACTAGTGTATATCTTATCTGTCTGAGTTTTAAATAGGAATAGTATTACATAAGTATATGACAGAATTTCCCTTTTGTTCTTTTTGCCTGAAAACATGCCTCAGCTCTCATAAACCTTCACTTAAAAGGTTTACTTGTTTTCCTTAACACATATTATGCCATTCTCAGTCATATTTGTTCCTTTTAAAAGCAGTGTTAATGCACTCATGTAGAAAGTTGAAATGACTTGACCCTTCTGCTTTATTTCACTACCCTGACCCCTTGTCAGACTGTTCATTCTGCCACTGTTATGTCATATGATGGGTAGGCATTTCTTTTTGAAACTGGCCTTTCACTCTTGGAAGGTCCAGGTGGGATCCAGCCGGAGGTTTATTAACTAGGAGATGGTAATTAAGCTACTTTTGGTTCAATCGAAAAGATGAAAGAATTGTAGAATTCTGTTTAGAGGAATAACCTATTTTCTGAAGAGTTTCTGTGTAGGAGCTTACTGAATGTCTTGTAGATCTGTAAAAGTGGCTCAGTTCCACATGGGGAAGAGGGCTTTAGGTGTATCATTCATTCATTGATGGACTCATTCATCAAGCTAATGTTTATTGCATTTCTTTGGATTGAGCCAGAGGAATTGGGAAAAGTCCAGAAGTGCTCTCTTTGTATTTTGATAGATTACAATGAATTAATTGTAAACATTTAGATAGAGATTGGTAGTATTCGAAAGATGGATGGGGCGCCTGGGTGGCTCAGTTGGTTAAGCGTCCAATTCTTGATTTTGGCTCAGGTCATGATCTCAGTGTTCCTGGGTTTGTGCTGACAGCGTGGAGCCTGCTTGGGATTATTCTCTCTCTCCCCCTCTTCTCTCCCCTTCCCCTGCTTGTGCGCTAGCTGTCTCTCTCAAAATAAGTAAATAAACTTAAAAAAAAGGAAAAAGAAAGAAAGACGGAGGAATGAGGACTTTCGGATTTGTGTACCAGGGTTATTTTCTCAACAGATTCAAATATCTTTCCATTTACTTGTTCACTTATTTGGTATAAATGAGGCTGTCTGATTGTTCCCAATATTGACCTACAAAATAGTAGAATGTGTAAAATTTCCATTTATCCATTATGGGAATGGGGACTTCTTATTAACTGGATATTTTGATCAGCTAATAATTTAAGACACATGGTGAAAATTATCAGTTTTCAAAGAATGCACTTGAAAGTGTGATGAAAAATATGAAATTAATACCAAGCATTATTTATTCTTCAGTGCCAGATTGGAAGCATTGTAGTACTCAGGTCATCATTAGAAATATATCAGGTCTGCCATCTCTCACCATACTTTACATGAAACCCTAGGGATAAGATGAGTTTCAGAATTCTGGGATTTTCAGATTTATCCTAAGTCAAGGCAGCTCACATATTCTGTGTTACCTGACAATCCTGCTGGGGTCTGGGATGGCACCTTGTAATAACGTACCAAAAAATATCCAGATATTCAAACTGAGTGGAATAAAAAAAGACTATAAAATGGTTTACAAGAGTTCAGGTCTAGTTTTGCTGGCAAATAAGTTTGCACTAAACTTGTAAGAAAGCTTTTGCTTTTCAAAGCTTTTTGGATCACAAAAATGCCTGGAAGAGATTGCGGACCTCCTAGATCACACGGTACAGAGCTTCAGCGTTTCATTTCTCTGGCAGTTGGTTCAACATCAACTTCTAGAGATGGAGCTGGGAAAGCAAAATTAAGCAAAAATGGCTTCCGAGCTTCAAAGAAAATAGCTGTCACTAGGCACCGTGTACTTTAGTCATGAAATCATGAAACTTTTAGAAGTTGAATAGACCTTTGGAATCACATAACCTAGATCTTTCATTCTACAGTTGAGGAAACGACAGCCTAGAGAAACAAAATAATTTGTTTGAGGTTGGTTAGCCACACAGTATCAGACTGACATTGAATTACATGTAAAATTAATCTTCACTATTTAACAAGTCTGATGTTTTGCTATTAGTGTTCCCAGAACGTTTGTGTTTCTGAGTGACAATGAAGAGTGGATTAGAAATATGGAGAAAATAGAGGGCACTCTACGGGCTCACTTACTGAGAAATTGGAAACTGATAGCAGGGTAGGAAACAGATTTGCAGGGCAGAAAATACATGGCATAACATACCCCGAAGTCTAGACAGCACAACTGATGGATTCATGTCAGGAAGACAATACCTGTTGGTTGTTCAGATGCTCTTCACGAAAGAAAACACAGTATTTCTCCATGAACACAAAGTGAAGGTCTGCATGGCACTACTGTTGCCAACCTATTCCCCCTCGGTTAGATTTCTTTCAGAACATCCTCAAATATCAAAATAGAAAGACAATTGCATTCACTTTTCATTGATATTTCAATTAAATGGAATTTATTAAAGGAAGAGAGACATGAAACAGCAGTACTAATGCTGTTGATGATTAGTTATTTTTGGGAAACAATCTCTATGTGTGAAACAAAATGCAGATGAGATCTTTTTTTTAAAGGATGACACTAAGACATTAAAATTGTATTTACAAAAGTGAGAATGGATGAAATATATTTTATTTTTTTTAAATATTTTTATTTATTTCTATGAGAGAGAGAGAGACAGCGTGAGCAGGGGAGGGTCAGAGAGAGAGGGAGATACAGACTCTGAAATAGGCTCCAGGCTCTGAGCTGGCAGTCAGCACAGAGCCCGACGTGGGGCTCGAACCCACGAACCGCGAGATCATGACCTAAGTGAAAGTCGGACGCTTAACCAACTAAGCCATCCAGGCGCCCCAGATGAAATATATTTTAAAAGATCAACAGAAAAAAATTTATTAGTTTGATCTCTTAAAACGCAAATGTTCCAGAGAAAACTGACTTTTCTCAGCTCTTTCTCAAATGCAGATTGTGATGGTAAGGAAGTTTGAGAATCTTAGTTCAAAGAGGAAAACAGAAAGAAATGTAAAACCTGAGAGAGTTTGGGCACTGGAAACGAATCTCTGGTTTTGTAATTTGGGACACAATTCTAAAGTAATAACTTTAGTAGGAGTAGTAACTTCCAGAATTAAGCTCCATTGTTGGATCACGGGCTTTTACATTCTTGTTCAAGAATTTTGAAATGTTATTAATTTGCTTAGACTATTCATATGCAATGTGATGTTCCACATTTTCATTTTAAAATAAAGAACCTTAGATCAGATTGAACAGATAAAATATTTTTCAACCTTGATCCTCACTTAAGATGAATGTCCAAAGCAAATGCTTTTACTTACTCTTCATTTTTGTAGATGAAATAAAGAATAATTATGATATTTTTATGAATTTCTGAATATAAAAGGTGCCCTATTGTTCAAAAACTGGAGCTAATTACATCATTTTCTTTTGTTTTAATAATGATAAATGATTAACAAAGGGTCACTGTTGTTACAATGGTTGGTCCTTGGAAAATAAATTTAGATTATAGTTAAATAATTGAACTTAAAGCATGTAACAGATTATACCAACTACTTCAACACATATGGATATTATATAGCTTATGGGCTAGAGTAAAGGCTTAAGTCTTATACTTAAGACATACTATGTGGTAATCACTTAGATTAGGGGTTGGCAAACTACAGACCAAATCTGGCCCACTGCCTATTTTTATAAATAAAGTTTTATTGGAACACAGCCACACCATTTGTTCACATATTTTCTGTGGCTCCTTTTGTACTACAACAGTGGAATTGAGTAGTTGTCACAGAGTGCATATATGACCCACAAAACCTTAAATATTTACTATTTGGGCCAGTAGGAAAAAGTTGGCTGACCCCAAATTTAGATGATAAATTAGTTATTCTCAGTACACTCCTCTCTGAGAAGTTATATTGCTTTAAATCTTTGAAGACCGCTAGGCTATCATTTATACAATATCTTAACAAAATTAGGGCTATCTTTAAAAAGTTAGTATATTTGTCTAAATGCACATTTTAGTCCTATCAAAAAAATTATAATTTTCTTATGATGTATATTTCCTAGAGTTTTGCATTTTTTCGGACACCATTAACAAGAACTGTTTTTGAGCATTCTAAGTGTGGGGTGGGTTAAAAGAAAACATAGGTGCTTTTGATTGCATTCTGCAACTTCCTACTCTAAATGACTTACATTTGGATTTCCTGGCATCATCACAGGCACACCTGGGACTTTTATACATATCTCAAATCCCCACTCATTATCTTGACCCCCTAGACATACTGCTGCTTTCTACCATTAACAGTGCAACACTGTCTATATATAACTCCATCCTTCTGCTCCAAAGAAAGCTGCAGGAGAACATACCTTATGAGTTACATCCCTTATCATAAGACTAATCATGTTACACTACCATTATTTTTCCATGTAGACCATAAGCTCCTAGAAGACAGGTACCATACTGACGTCATCTTCCTGTATTCCCGCCTTCTACATCATTTACTCTATAAAACTGATATTTTTGTCTAAAGAGTGTCTTTGTAGAATTATCCTCCTTTGCCCATGCTTAGCAGATGAAATATGTCTTAAAATAAGGGTGACAATTTAATTTCTCATCTGAACTGGTATACTTTTGAGAGTAAAAGTCTCTTGATTTTACTAGAACATAAACCAGAAATGCATCCAAGCAAACTAGGACAAATGGTCACCCTATGTTTTACAATTTTAAAGTGATGGGGCGCCTGGGTGGCTCAGTTGGTTAAGTGTCCAACTTCGGCTCAGGTCATGATCTCAGGGTCTGTGAGTTTGAGCCCTGTGCTAACTAACAACTGGGAGCCTGGAACCTGCTTCGGATTCTGTGTCTCCCTCTCTCTCTGCCCTTCCTGCTCACATTCTGTCTCTCTTTCTCAAAAATAAATAAACATTAAAAAGAATTTATAATTTTAAAATGACAAAATGTCCCTAACTATACCACATCTAATCATTAATTCTTTATCATAAAATAGATATAAAAGTGACTTTGATCATGACAACAAAATGACTAAATGCGAAAGTGTTTTAAAACTCAAGAGAATGTCAGTTAACTGTAACTCAGTATATCATGTGCCTGATGAAGCAGCACAGTGACCAAGCCTCCTTCTTTTGCTCTCCTACTTATCTGCTATCTTCTCTTTTCAGTCTTCAAGAAAAGCAGGAAATGCAGGTGTCTGTCACTACAGACCATTGCCAATAAGAGAAAAAGAGGGAAAAAAAGAAAAACGGGAGTAAGAAAGGGGCTGATCTAGGCTTATGTCAGGATTAGAAGCAGTATCTTGCACAAGCCATCTTGTTTCATTTTTTTCTTTTTTTAATCACTGTTTCTTAAAGAAAAAACATAATCGAGCATGCATCAGCGTTGCAATAAGCTTCACTTATACAGTAAAACTTGAGCTCATGTTAAATTATGCAGTTCACTATATTCAGCCAGGACTTTCCAGTCCACCCAAAGTTTCCAGTAAAGTTCTGTTTGACCTTTGTATAAAAGACCACCTTTACTAGGTGACTTATTTTTGCTGCCCTCTTGGGTGGTCGAATGAGGCAGATTTCCGTGTTGAACAACATACAACCTTCTTTTTGCCAACTGAACATTACACTGGGATGTGGCTCAGAGGAACAGTTTCTCAATACTATAAACAACGGCTTTCTTGGAACAGCTTGTTGCTGAAGCATAAAGAGAGGTTACTCTTGGTTTAGCCTTGAGTAGCATATGAATTGGTTAAGGAAGTAAGTGTGGCTGACCCACCAAATTACAGTGGCCATAATATAATTAAGTTCAGTATCCTCCCTGGAGGCTGTAAGAAGTATTATTATGACACCAAACTTAAAGAAAAGGAATTTTTTAAGAGCCAGGAAATTAGCGAGAAGCAGTCTTTGGGGAAATGTTGCAAGGTTTAAAAAAATCAGTAGAAACAACATAAAAGTTGTTCAAGGAAAAAGGCTGGTTAAAATGCAAAATTTTGTTATCTGTGATCCTGAGTGCATTAAGTGTATCTTTCAAAAGAGTAGGGTGTCTCGGGATTAAAGATGCTATTGGAGTTAGGATGGGAAAAAAATAGAGGATTAAAGATGTGTCCACAATATTGAAGACAAAGTAAAAATAGGATATATTCTTAAAAGAAATTTTTGGGAAAGCGTTTGCTATCTGCTTATCCAAATCAAATTGTGCTTTAAAATAAAACTTCTAATAGCAGCTTAGACTAGTAAGTCATAGACTTTATATAGATTATTAAAAGGTCATTAAAGATGTAAATGACTGAGTGGAGAGAAGGGGACAAAGGATTGAGACTGCAGAGCTCTTTATGGGCTTGTCATAAAGCCACAGCATTCTGGGCAAAGCAGCTTGTGTGGTTATCAGAGGTTCCTGATAGTTTTTACCCTGGGCTCAACAGTCACAGGACAAAAAGTTTCTCACAGTATATATGAAAGCATAAACACTGAAAAGAAAGATGCCTAACTTGGATTTCTTTCCAAATCATTGTTGTTCAAGGTATTATTCTTTATTTCTTAGGCTCCATGACAGATGGGCTTAAAATGGGCGATCAAGTCACCAGGGCAAGGGTGATTTATTCTTTGGTAATATACCACAGTTTTGTCATGCTATGTAACCGTTATGTTTGGCCAGTCCCCTCGTCATCCCTTGGTTACAACTGAATAATATAGCAGGTAATCCAATTTATGTCTCCTTCGATATCCTAATAATCTCTTCAGTGTCCTGCCCAGTGACACTGCAAAAAACATTACTTTCATAAAAGAAGTGTGCTTTGGGGTAGAGAAGAACTGCCATTCAGTGTAAAGTATGACCCTTCAGATGATGCTGGCCAAATAAATCAAGGGGCTGAATATAGTATCTGGCAAATGCATATTTTATACAGCCAGTCTTCAACATACCTGTAGTTTAGAGAAGGGGTACGCACCTTTTTGAAATTCCACTACCTTTCAGAGTTATTACAAAATATGCGTCCATTTAAACCTTGCAATAGTCCTATAATCTGGGCATTATTATTTTTATTTTATAGATAAGAAAACTCGCGTTCGGAAGAGTTAAGTAAACTTCCGAATAATAAATATCTAGTAACCGGCAGAACTATGATTCAGATTCATACTGTCTTATTCCAGCAGTTAATGCAAAGTTCATCTGGTAACTATCCAAAATCCAATCTATGAATATTTGAAAAAAACTTTGTTTCAGAATCAGCACAGATTTCCAATGGGGCTGTCTTCTGTGACCATTACATAATAAACTTATAGAAAGTTAGACTCATCAAGTTCCTGCTCGAGGCACCTTCTGTTTCCAAGTGGGGGTCAGCCTTGGACTAACTTGTTGAAGCAGAAAAAGTAGCTACATTTGATTTGGCCTTGAACAATATGAATTGTAAAGGAAGCTATGTGTGGCTTGCCAAAAGAGCCCCAGTTTGATACTGGTTGACAGAGTGCCCTTCTGTAGAATTAATTATGGATTCTTTTTGAAGTTGTAAGCTGCCAACAGGTGCAAATGCATTATTCATGCAGCTCTTAGGGAAAAGTTTCACCTGTGGTGAGATAAGCCTTTCCCAGCCTGGGTGAGTGGGAAGTTTGACTTTTCTGCCAAAATAAATAGAGAGTCTAAATATTAGAACTTATGGGGAAGCGTTAGGTCCTTCTAATGTATTTGCAGAAACCTGTGTTTCTTTCATTCTTTTGTTCTCCTAAGTCTCTTTTATACTGCAAAAGACACATGTCATGGGGTGCATGTTAAATGCCAGAGAAACTGTGTAAAGTTGTAGATATTAATTAATCCTGCCAGATGAAACCCTTGGAGAATGGGGAGTCAGGAAATGCATCATCTAAGAAGTTATATGCAAAATTGGAAGGGTTGAGAATTCTTTCTCATATACACAAATCTTCTCAATTCTCTTGTGCCTCCTATTCTGTGTAAGATGTAATTACCTATAAATTGAATGTGGATAAAGGGCATCATGTTTTATGGGTTTAAAGTGAGAGCATCAAAAACTAACTATAAATGTCATTAGAGCACTCATTTCTCCATAAAGTTTGGTGCATTGTAAATGTCATCTAGGGCCCATGCCATGGGAATAGGCAGATAGCTTTTGGGAGCTGATTTTAGATACTGAAACCATTTCAATGACAGATGAATACCTTCCAAAGAGTTTGGGTTGCAAAAATGAAAAAAAAAAAAAAAGTCGTTTCACAGTATGCTGGGTTAGGGCATACAGTGGTCTCAGCCCATAGTGTTTAAGCTACACCTGCACATATACAATTTGAAAAGATAGTTTGACTTCAGAAAACTTTTACTAATGTATTTTATTTCACCCAGAAGGAGTTCTTTATAACAAACAGGAAAACTCACTAAATATAACCCAAAGTTTAAGCAATGGAAAGGCACATAGATGATGTCGTACATTATAAATATTTTTTGTACTTGCTAGTTTATTTCTAAGGAAATTATGAGAATGACATCATAATGATGACTGACTTTTATTAGTGTTTGTGCTCTGAAGCTCTAGACAAGTAGTTATATGAAAAAACAAACTGTCTAGTGTTACTCCCTAATACTTTGCCTTATGTCTTCTAGTGACATTATCCTAGGAAGTGATTCTAGGACTACAATATTATCATTAGTTGCCTTTTACACATTTATCCTGAAGAACAACATGGTTGTAAAGCATAAAATTTCGTAAACTTCATAATGGGGAATAATTACCTTTTATTTTTGTCTGAACTACTGCTTCACTTTTGTTTCCAACTCAAAAAAAATACTTTAGACTAATATTTTATAGCCTATTACTTCTTGCTATTAGAGAAAGTCTTTTCATAACGATTTATTGTGCATGTTAGCAATATACTCCTTTGTTCTACCAATACCAAGTGGAAGTCATACCTTTTCTAGATAAATCTTTTTAAATGACTTATTCGATAAAATTAAATCTTAAAAGAGAGTAGTATAAAGATATACAGAATGCATGAGATAGAACTATAGGGTTTATAGTCTTTTATTCATATACACAACAAATTGTTCAGTGCCTATTAGGTATCAGTCATTGGGCTGAGTGCCGGGGTACAGTCACAAAATAATAAGACTTGACCTCCATAGAAGACTTCTTTATGGTGTAGGGACACTGGTAGGAACAGTCAACACAAAATGATATGACAGTGGTGTGGTATCCTAGCTAACAAGTGAAGCAGCCAGGTTCCAAATCCAGGCAATCTAAACTCCTGAGCCCATGCTTTTAAACATAAATGAATAGGAATTTGATGCACAATGACGTGGAAGCAACTGGCTTACCATATTTACCCCTGATGATTGAGTGGAGTGCTGGGAATCTGAGAGAAAGGCGTGTGCTGTAAGCAAAGATAAATGGCCATGACATCACAGGTGTTGCAGAGAGTGGGTGCTGATGGTCAGAAAAGCGAAATCATTATAAACACTTCATTTGATTTAGAACCAGGACCCTTTCTCTGCATGGTGAGTCTGTGCGTTAAAATGGGAAGCATTTGTGTGCTATCAGTTTTGTTCAAATTGCTACATGTGCTGAATTATAAACACTAGACAACTCTAGTCTGTCTTTCATTCTTTGGCTCTTCCCTAGGGTTAACTAAGAAAACTATCTCATGCAATTTAAATATCAGAAGTTTCCTCAAATTCTGACTTTTGGCCCCAAATTATAGTATCCCTAGGTATATAAAGTAAATTTTGCATAATATTAAGAATTATAGGAAACAGAGCTTCCTTTGCATTGAAAACCACCCTACTGTGACACTTTCATGGAAAAGGTGAACAGCCAGACTGTCATCCTTAAAATTCATCTTCATGTATTTGAGGCAAGGTATGTGTACTCAGATTTTTTTCTTTCTGCTTTTTTAAGTTTATATATTTATTTTGAGAGAGTGAGCATGAGTGAGGGAGGGGCAGAGAGAGAGAGAGAGAGAGAGAGAGAGAAAGAGAGAATTCCAAGCAGGTTCTGCATCATCAGTGTGAAAACCAATGCAGGGCTCCATCTCATGAACTGTGAGATTATGACCTGAGTCAAAATCAAGAGTTGGGGGGCGCCCGGGTGGCTCAGTCAGTTAAGCGTCCGACTTTGATTCAGATCATGATCTCGAGGTTTATGGGTTCGAGCCCTGCGTCGGGTTCTGTGCTGACAACTCAGAGCCTGGAGCCTTTCAGATTCTGTGTTTCTCCCCTCTCTGCCTCTCTCCTGCTCACACTCTGTTTCTCTCTCTCTCTCAAAAATAAATAAACATTAAAAATTTTTTTTTAAATCAAGAGTTGGATGCTTTATCAACTGAGCCACCCACGGGCCCCTTTTTCTTTTCTGAACTTAAGAAATCCAAGCCCTCCCTTTCATCTTTCTCCATAAATCCTATTCTGATTTTATAATTAGCTTCCTATCTTTAATGTGGACTTTAGATTTTTCAGATACATATAATATATCGTTCCCACACTTATTCTATTCTAAGGGAATAGTATCATACTTTCCTGATTATAGAAAACATAGAACTGCAAAAATTTGTATTTTAAATTGTTACATAATTTAACATTAAGGATGCATTTTTCAGAAATATATATCATTGCTTTTATTCAAAATTAGTATAAATATGTAATATGTAAAATATCAAAAAGAGTTGCTGAATTTGGATATCTGAGACACAGCAAAAATGTGTTTTCTAGATGTTGATTTGTATTCCTATTTTGGAATAGGAATGGTTTTTCAATGTAAAAATGTTTAAATAGATCATTTTTTAGTCTTTTAGTGTTGCTATGTCACCAAAATTCTGCATTTGATCATTTTGCAATATAGTGATTAATGAAAGTATCAGAGATGCAAAGAATTTGATTTTTGCTATTTTGATAAATTGCAAGTTTAGTTGACATATAAATCATGTAAATACAAACCCCACTCAGAAAATAATTTTTGAAGTACCATAATTTTTATATGACCTTGAAGTTTCAGCAATCTATTGCGTAACTAACTTTTCAGGAGAAGTCACATAAAGGAAACCTCATATTTTCTTAAATTTATTAGTGCTCCTTGGTGGTCTAAATGGTTTGGGTTTTGTTTTGTTTTTTAAAGTTTCTTTTCAAGGCAATAATCTTACTTAATTGTTTAATGTTTGTTCTCATATAAGTCAATTTGAGTTATTAGAGTAACAATAGGAAATATATAATGGCAAAGAGTGGTGAAACATGGCTACGAAACTCAAGTATCCTAGTGTTATATTTCTATATAATGATGTGAAGATAATGCTTTTAGCTGCATGACCACCATATTAGCCACACATCATAAACAACAAATTTGATAAAAGCAAGAGGTCAAATTCATTAAAAACTACTCTCTGCTGTAGTTAAGCATTTATTTTCAATATTGTGATTTTCTTCATTGAAAGGACACTGAATCTCCATTTTCTGACAGGAGAAAAAAGACTTTTCAAACCAAACAGGTATAGATCAGATGAAACTCTCAAGGAAACATGCCTTATACTTGTAGGTTTCATGTTTGAAACAAAATAGTCAGACTTCATGCCTCAAAGATTTTAGCTTTAAGGATGGTATACAAAATCCTATTAGTCCATTTTATTTCATTACTTTTCTAATTAAAATTTTAATAATTCCATAAAAAAATGCTCTTATTCTTACAAACATTAGAATTATTAATTTTCATAAGACCCTTATTAATAAAGTATGCGAAATTATTTTTCTTTATTATAGACCAAGTCATTCTAAGAAAGATATTTCTAAGCTGCAAGACAATAATAGAAAGACATCTTTTTCCTACTCATTAAGTAAAATAAATTCGAGGGGTTTATAGGAATTACTAACAAGTCTTGTCCAATATTTTTCAACTTAATAATTTTTAAAAAATAAATACTTTAAGAAGAATCCTATGGGGATACCTGGGTGGCTCAGTCGGTGAAACATCCGACTTCAGCTCAGATCATGATCTCACAGTTCGTGGGTTCGGGCCCCGCATAGGGCTCTGTTCTGACAGGTCAGAGCCCGGAGCGGATTCTGTGTCTCCCTTTCTCTCCGCCCTTCCCTTGCTCACACTGTGTCTCCTTCTCTCAAAAATATTTAATTTGAAAAATTAAAAAGAAAATGATCCTGTGAAGGAAATCCTTGAGAGAGTAAAAAATGGAAAAAAATGAAACTCCTCAAATATAAATACTTCCTTTGTTCTGTAACATCACCTAATTTGGGGAGATATGTTTATTTTTGAATGGATGTGCATTGTCTCATACACTTTTTGAATAATCTTAAATTCTTCCTTAATTTATAATTAATATGCAAATTTCGATCTAAATTCTGTATCTTTTATTCATATAAATGTATTATATTATTCAATATTGCTCTGAGGTCATTTTCATAGTTGTTTGTCAATATCAAGAATGCATATTTTTAACATAAATCTTGGAAGTACATTTTTAGATAGAGTAAGTTTTTGGTAGACAGGAAAGATCGCTGTGATCTGTAATGGTATCATTAGAGAACACTCAAATGTTGGGGTTGATTTGTTCACTAAAGAAATACTTATGGGGCACCTGGGTGGCTCAGTCAGTTGAGTGTCTGACTCTTGAATTTGGCTCAGGTCATGATCTCAGGGTCGTGAGATCAAGTCCCACTTCGGGGTCCTGAGCTCCACGCAGAGCCTGCATGAGATTCTCTCTCCCTCTCGCTCTGCCCCTCCCGATGCGCAGGCATGCATTCTCTCTCTCTCAATTAAGGAAAAATAAAAAAAGAAATTATGTTTAACTTTAGAGTATCTGAACACTATATATATTTTTTTAGTTAAGAAAAAAATAATATTCCTGTGGTGGCCAAGTATGTATATTCCAACTCTAAGATAAATTCATATTACCTCCAGTCTTGCAAATCACTTATAAATAAGCCATTGGTAACAGATACCATCTAAATCTTCTGAAGAGATGTGGGATGATCTTTATCAAAACTATGTGGTGAGCCTGGTGTTAAATAGAAGTATAAATGTTCCTTTCCGTGCCTGGGATTTTCCAAAGTCTGAAAGCTCTCTGAATGATACACAGCAAGACAATACTTCCTGTACATAAGTTAAACGTACTCCTTACCTGGTGAAAATGTAAGACTATGCATGCTGTATTTCAAAATTACATTCCTTTTTAAAATCTTGCTATTTTACAGGTCAGTTGACTTTGAGGATGGCTCTGACCTCTCTATTCACTATAATCACTATCTTTTATTCAACAAGTATGTTGGAATTTACAAAGTGATTTCACATTCTTTAATTATCTGAGCAACTTTATGAGAGGGCAGAAAGATAGTTTACTAAGTTTTCACTTGCTACATTAAATAACCAAGCACCCCCTTGAAAGGATTCTTGGTGGTATGTTAGCTTTTATGTATGTTTCATTCAAAAACCAGTAAGAAATACCTCTTCCCTCATGTTTAAATAATGATTTATTTAGTTATTTTAACCCCCCATTTAACTCACAAAAATATTTGGGTGCTTCACATTGAAAGGGAAAGGTATATTAAAATTTTAAAGCAAGAGAATAAAAGAAAGGAGCACAATAGTAATGGAGAGAAAGAATAAAAGAGGTTTGAAGGAGAATAGAAATATTCTACAATGGCAGTGATGGGCTTACAAGAGCTAATTGTGTTGATCTTGTCACATACCCATCAGTGACATCATGTTGCCAGTTTGAAATTGGCCATGGTAAAAGTACTTATACCATGGACATATACACAAATCAGGACATATATTTCACAGATATGTTTCACAGAAACATAGGACATATGTTTCACAGAAACATACGCATATTTCACAGATAGTCAGTTTATCTCCCCATTGTCCTAAAACCTAAATTTACTTTTGTGTTAAAATAACTGAGGTGTAACCTTCATTTTATTCCCTCATAAAGCTTTGGAAATTATTTATTTATTTATTTTTTTAATGTTTTATTTATTTCTAGGAGAGAGAGAGAGATAGACAGCGTGAGCAGGGGAGGGTCAGAGAGAGAGGGAGATACAGACTCTGAAACAGGCTCCAGGCTCTGAGCTGGCAGTCAGCACAGAGCCCGACGCGGGGCTCAAACCCACGAACTGCGAGATCATGACCTAAGCGAAAGTCGGACCCTCAACCGAGTAAGCCACCCAGGCGCCCCTAAAGCTTTGGAAATTTAAATAAGGCTATTTCAAAAATGTCCCAAGCCTTGAACAGGAACTACAGCCTATCCATTGTTTGTTCATTTCTTCATTTAGGAAATAGTTGATGAGGCGATGTAAACTAATAGTTTACATTATTTATCCTTCAATCACAGACAATCTCTGCTTTGCCCACTTCTCGTTGTGCATTTTGGGCAAGTTACTCAAATCCTCTAGGTCTCTGTGTCCTTCTCCAGAAAATAAAGACAATGATAAAATAGTATTAAACTCTAGAGTTATTATAAAGTTTCAACAAGATAATGCTTGAAAATTGCTTAGCATGGTCTCTGGCATATAATAAAAATTCAATACGTGTTACCTTCTATAACAAGGCTTCCACTGTCAAGGAGCTCCTTTGTAAGACACTGGAAATACCAAGATGAGATCCCTGTCTTCAAGAAGCTTGCAGCCTAGTGGAGAATTGTTCTAGTTCCTAATTTACATATCTGACATTTTGCTGTGCCCAACAAGGCAGCTACCCAATATTTTATCTGTTTACAGTTCTGTCTAGAAATGTGTACATTTTCAAATCTAAGATCTAACAAGTATTAAACCTCTAAGCTGTAATAGCAAAGTTTAGTATAGCTACAAAAATTTTTTGAATTATCATTTGTATTCATTTTTAATTCCCATGAATATTACAGTTTTTGCCAGACTCTTGTTAATTTATTTTCATGCAGCCTACACACACAGCATAAGAGTTGTGCTTTCTCTAAATATTTACAACATCTCTATAAATTTTCCTTCTTCAAAAAAGCATTTAGGGCTAGGATTTCATTTTTGAGAATTTATACTTTTTGTAGTTTTATTATTTGGCTATTATTTCAAATAGATGTTTCACACAGTTTAATTTTATTGAAACACTTCTTTTTCTTTTAGAGACAATGTTTTGGAAAACTGAACTTAGGAATACCACAGATATTATTATCCTTTGACACATATTAAGACAAATGGTCCCTAGTGTTCAAGCCATTTCCTAGCATCATATTGGATTCCTTAGGAAGCATATATGACCAGTTCAATGGCAGTTGACTACTGCCAAGACAAAGTAAAAGGTCCAGGTCAATCCACTATCTAACGTGCCATACTGTATCAAATATCACAGTTCAAATAGGTAAGAAGCTTAGGGGAAAATAGAAATATGAAACACCATTCCATTTCACAAATATGAAGTTTATATAAATCATGTACATCCATAATAAAATAGTATGGCCATAATAGTTTTTATAATGTTTATTTATTTTTGAGAGAGAGAAAGACAGAGAAAGAGTGAGAGTGGGGGAAGGGGCAGAGAGAGAGGGAGACACAAAATCCGAAGCAGGCTCCAGGCTCTGAGCTGTCAGCACAGAGCCCGATGTGGGGCTCGAACTCACAACTGTGAGATCACGACCTGAGCCAAAGTTGAACACTCAACCGACTGAGCCACCCAGGCGCCCCTGACCATAATAGTTTTTAAGTGTACATTTGAGTGTGTTTATACGTTTTTCCCCCATAGGTGTGAGATATCAAAAGAATATTAGTATTCGGACTAAGAAGCAACTGGGAGGCTGGATTTCTAGAAAAGTACCATTTCTAGTATCTTTCCTCTGTGTAGGTCATAACTTAAACCCAGCGTGACTGATTTATTTTGTTTATGTTTAAAAAGAGTGGGGAAGTGAATTGTTGAGGAAAGCTAGTGGTCTAGTGGTTTTCATCCAGAATAGCTCTCATTTGTACTTTTTAGCCTGTTTTTGCATTTACTTCAAAAGACAAAATGTACGATCTTAAACATAGATTTAACATGCACCAATTGCTACATGCATAACAGAAATCATATACCTCATGAGACACTTTCTAAAATCTCCAGCAGCTCTCCAACTTCGCTTGAAACAGGACCGACATATTTCTTTGTCAAGGGAGTGTGGCGGAGATGAGCTTGGGTCCTACAAGCATTAAAAAATTGTATATAATTTCTTGGAGAACCAGAACAGTGAGTAAATACAATTAAGCAGAAATGAGGTCTTGAAGAGACAAGACAGTGCCTTAAAGAACATCCAGTTATCAGAAAACTAAGAGGATAATTGGAATAAGTTAAAGACATACTTAAAAGATAAGCCAAATCTGAAAAAAAAAATAGAGGAAAATTTAAAGAAAAGGAGAAAACTAGTACTATAAATGATAGGTCCTCCGTGTGTTCTTTGCAGTTTCATCCCCAGAGGATAATGAAAGTGAGGAAAGCCAAAAGAGTGAATAACAAAATGACACAAGATATATTATAAAAATCTTAATTGCCAAGAAAGATTTGCATGACTGGAAGACTACCAAATTTTTCCTGAGTACTCTTTAGCTTCAAATTCTTCGATAGGGTTGATCATGATCTCCTTCCCAGCAAGGAGGATGGGCTAAAGAACTAGACTTTTTTCTGGAGTGTTTTCTGACACCGAATGAGAGAGTTTTTTTCCTTATACCAACCGGTTATCCAACACCAGCTGGGTGTCCAACCACTCACTTCAATTCTGATGCTAACTATCTGGAATTAGCCCAGACACTACTGATTAAGGGCTTCGTCCCACAAGACTGCCTCCACTTCAGGTACTAGCTGCAAACGGTGCCTAGGCTGCCCACATTTCTGCCCAGCTGACTACAAATTCAGAGGTTCCCATAAGCCTCTCCTCAGGCTTAAGAACTCACAGACCTAAAGAAATTGCTTTCCTTACTATTGCTGGTTTGTTATAAAGCCTACAACTCAGGAGCAGCCAGATGGAAGAGTTTCACAGGACAATGTATGGAGGAGAGAGATGTGGAGCTTCATACTACCCTCCCAGCACCTCAGTACACTAACCAACCCAGAGGTTATCTAAACCCTGTTGTTTAGGGGTTTTATGGAGAATTTATAGATGATTGATCAAATCATTAGGTGTGGTTGATTAGATCATGTGTGCTGGTGATTGAACTCAACTTCATCTCTCTTCCTTCCCTGGAGGCTGGAGGTTGGGGGCGGGGTAGAGGGGGTGTTGGTGGGGTCAGGCTGAAGGTTCCAATCTGCTGAAGGTTCCATGTTTTTGGTTCCTCTGGCTACCTGTCCTTATCCTGAAGCTATCTAAGAGCCCACCCAGAGCCCCTTCATTAGCATAGACTCAGGTAATGCTGACAGGGTTTATTGTGAATAACAAAAGACACCCCGTGCCTACCCTACCCATAAGCTAACTCAGGATCCTCAGGGAATTGATTCCTCTTCTAAGACCAAGTTAGACTCTTGGAACTACTGAAAAGTTTCTCATCTTTTCCAGGAGTTGTGAAGAAATTAACACTTTACAGTATTTTTCAAAACTTATGAATAAAGCAAAATAATAGTTTTAGTGAGCTTAAAATCCTCTAGTTAGTAGAAATAGTTTGTCTACATTTAAGTTTTACCTTCTTTGCATTCTGTGATTAACTGTGATTAACACAACAGTTTTGCTCCTGGCTGAGTTCATATATGCCCACTTGTTACCAGATGGTCTTCCCCTTCTCCTCCTCCTCCTCAGCTCTGAAAGGTATTCTCACTTAATTTTGAAGGGTGTCGGTTGTTCTTTCATTACTAACAGCTAAGAGAGAGTGTTTGCTGTGACAAAGCTTTCCTTTAGTTTCTCTCTGTGAAATTGTAGATGTACTTCACTTGTCTTCTCATTCAGGATGCTCCTAGTAGGGCATGGCCAAGATGGCTCAGGTCATAAGTACTTTGGACCCTTTTTTAGAAACAGATTAAAACATCCATGTAGTAGGTAGAATAATGCCCCTCCCCAAAAGATGTCCTCATTCTAATCCCTAGAATATGTTACTTTACATGGCAAAGGGGAATTAAGGTTGCAATGGAATTGAATCGCTAAACGGCACATAGCGAGATTATCCTGGATTATCTGGATGGGCTCAATGTCATCACAAATTCTTAAAAGTCTAAGAGGGAATAGAGGATGTCTGAGTGGTGCCACAGGAGAAAGATACATCCCTGTTACTGATTTTGAAGATGGAAGAAGGACTCAAAACAAGGAATGCCAGATGATTTCTAGAAGCTGGAAAGGAAAAGGAAATGGAGAATCCCCTAGAGGCTCCAGAAAGAAACACAGGCCTACAAACACATTTATTTTAACCTAGTGAGACCCGTGTTGGATTCTAAAGTATAGATTTTAAGATCATAGATTTGTATTGTTTCAAGCCACTAAGTTAGTGGTAATTTTTTTTACAGCAGCAATAAAACATGAATTCAAATACCAAAAGTATTATCTTTGAATGAACAATTCTCAAGGAAACCTATGTCTCATTTCTGAACTGCAAAAGGTTGTAGTCTAAGAGAAGCAAAGGTTTGCCCGAGGAGGGGCCCATGTTAGTTCCCAAGTTCTCTTGTTCCTTTCCTGGTGTGTGCCAACAAAATGTGGACATATGAATAACAATTAAAAAGGGAGATGGGGGGGGAGCGCCTGTTGGTTCAGCGTCCAACTTCAGCTCAGGTCATGATCTCACGGTTTGTGGGTTCGAGCCCTGGGTCAGGCTCTGTGCTGACAGCTAGCTCAGACCCTGTAGCCTGTTTCAGATTCTGTGTCTCCCTCTCTCTGACCCTCCCCTGCTCATGCCATCTCTCTCTCTCTCTCTCTCTCTCTCTCGAAATAAATCAAAAGCATTAAAAAAATTTTTTTTAAAAAGGGAGATGGGATCACCAGCCTTATGATAAAAGTATATATTTTATAGAGAATTAAAAATACCATCCATCTATCCTTATGTTGATTCTCAGAAACTCCTTCATTATTAAGAAAATGCCAATTCTATCAGAGGTCTTCATTCATACCTGTGTCATGTGCGTTAAGTAAATTGGAAGATGGTCTTACTGTTTGCAGACACTCTGCCTAATATTCTTCAGGTAATTTAGATTTCATAAAACCAAGCTTTTTTCTTTTCCTTTCCAAGTTTTAGAGTGGAGAAACCTCAGGTGCTAATATACTAACTAGCCTGTGTGTCCAAAGTTACCCAGAATATGTATTTATTCCCTTTAATACTTATTTTTGCGGCCATGCACATTTCTAATAGTGTAGCAGTGCTTAACTCTCTCCTCTGCACCCAAATATCAGCATCACAAAGAAGTGTGGTGGGAATGAAACAGCTAAAAACTTACTTTGTTATCTGACCTCGTTATCTGCTTTCATGCATACCGTAAGCTTCTAAAGGACAGAGATTTGTTCTTATTGTCTCATCTTATCCCTAGTGCCAAGTACAATGCCTAACACATAGTAGGTATTTGATAAATATTTGTTGAATGAATGTTAAATACAAATATCTTCTTACAAAGACTATTTATGACAAGGCACATCTTGAACTTAGCACTGCATTATTTAGTTCAATTTACACTTCATTGCTTTCACAATACCATAAGGCCATTCTGTAGACCACCTAACTTGAAGCTAGTTATTTGCTACAGGGTCACTAAGAAAAACTATGCAGAAATGAGAAATGGTGCTTCTAGTTCAGTGCTGCCCAGTCTTGTGTCTTAAAATATATAACCCTGAAAAAGGTTAAGACAAACTTTAAAGATAGTAATCAGAAAAAAATTAACTTTAACCACATTGAAAGTAGGAAGGGAATGTTTTTCTGAAAAATCAATGAGAGACCATTCCCACAATTTCTTTTAAAAAAGAAAAAGAAAGGGGCGTCTGAGTGGCTTTGTAGGTTAAGCTTCTGACTTTGACTCAGGTCATGATCTTGTGGTTTGTGAGCTCCACATTGGGCTCCACACTGACCGTGCTTAGGATTCTGAGTCCCTCTCTCTCTCAAAATAATTTTTTAAAAAAAATTTTAAAAAGAAAAAATCCTTTTTATTCTAATCATTTTCTCGTTACCTCTCTTTTTCTAATAGATGCTTCCCTTTTCTTCAAAGAAAAGGAATATTCTTAGTCAATTGGTTAGAATTTTGATGTGTTCATCAGGGAAGAGTGTTCCAAAACTATAGGACTAGAGCTGATCTTGTACTTACATTAGCGTCGTCAATACTCTCTGGAGTTTCTGTCTCTTTGCTGTTGACCCTGTGAAATTGCTCCTGAAAGCTGAATGATAACTAGAAAGGCAGTTAACTACCTATTTAACGTCTCTAGGAGGGTTTTATGATTTACTCTGAAACATGGGTCAAGCTCAAGATTTTAAAGTATACAGGGACATGATTTCAAATCATTCAACTACCTGTGCTTGGTTGTGGGGTTGCCCCCAGGGTTGATGCAGGTTGAATAAAGGGGAAGGAAGTTCCCATGGTAGCCTATGATGCTTGGATGAAAAGTTTCAGACAGTTAACTTTAACAAAACAAAACAGAAAAAGCATTACACAAATAGGGAATACTAAAGTGTTTTTTGTGAATTACTTGTTGCCCATTTCTAGCAGTGATGTACATTCCTGGAAGCGCAATGCACACATAAAGCATTCAGTATTAATAATGAAGTACAAAGTATGATGTGAATGTTTTGATAAATCACTGCTTTTCACATGAGTCAAGATAAGTATTTTGGACCTTGGCTAATGTTTTCAAAAGTATAAGGTTAGAAGTCATTGTGGTTTTGAAAGGAATGGCTCCCTGGACCATGATTCGTCCATTTGCCTTTCTGTTAATGGTTTTTCTCCCTCTTTAGCCAGCTTGGCTGAACTAATCACTAGGGGTTCATTCTCCCCAGATGCTCACTAGAAACAATTTGATAATTTGACATTTCTGGAAGGAGTGCATGATCCTTAATTCCATGAAGTGACACATAATTGAGAAGAGAAGACGGGGAGGAGTAGGAAGAGAGTCAGTAACGTGAGCACAGGGCTTTCCCCTGAGCCCGGAGAGCTGGTCTGTTGGCCTACCCTACCTCCAGGCACCAGAGCTCAGGATATCAGGCTGGGCAGTCTCCTGGTGAAAGAATGTTGCTGAAGCCTCCCATGTCCAGTGGTGTTTCTGGCATTGTGGCCTCTAATAGATCCTGCTTCAGAATTAAACCTTTCATGCCCAATCAACATATTTCTTCATACAGATCTTGAAAAATGATCCAGACCTCAAAGATAGGTTTGTACTTGTGACATAAATCATGATTTGTCAGTAACATACTTTAGACCAACAACATAACTCTGAAGGCCAATTCAAGCTGAATGTTGGCCTATTGATACTTTAATCTCCTGACAGTGGTGATATATCCCCCTTCCCAATCTCTAAACATTTAGGACTCACATTATACTACAGAGCTTACAAAGCTAATTTTGAGAGAAACTCTAGCATACTCACATAATACATTAACTTTTTTAGCGGTATAGTTAGGAAAGTGAGTATTTCTCTGAAATAACTTAAGAATAATTAGCCGTGTTTCTAAGAGCCAACCAGATCACTACCTGGAAGCTGACTTTAAAGATATGAAATCAGGTGCTCCTGGGTGGCTCAGTCAGTTAGGTGTCAGACTTCAGGTCAGGTCATGATCTCACAGTCTGTGAGTTGGAGCCCCGTATCAGGCTCTGTGCTGACAGCTCAGAGCCTGGTGCCTGCTTCAGATTCTGTGTCTCCCTCTCTCTCTACCCCTCCCCCACTCCCCCACTAGTGCTCTCTCTCTCTCTCTCAAAAATAAACATTTAAAAAATAAAAAATATGAAATCATATGTAATATAATAATTAAACAAATGTAAATCCTATATCCTAAAAAATTCAGAATTACTGACTTTTTAAAATTAATTTTTAAATTGATTTTCTTGTAATTCAAATGTTTCATTCCATTTCCATATTTGGCACCTTAATAAATGCCAATGATTTCATTTATATGATATGATAAAATTCATTTATGTGACAGGTGAATCTCTAAAGTGAACAATTATCTCCTGTCACTTGTGGATTTGTTTAAATCTCTTTCCTTGTCTCTCTATAGTGCATGAATTCTACATTCTTAATTCCTGAAAAGCAGTTCGTACAGTTTTAAGCCATGCTGCTATCCAACTCAAATTGTATCCCAGATGATTTGATTAAAAACTACAAAAGAACTGCTTTCAGCAAAAGCTCCTTACTGTGGGACACAAATATTTGTGAAGTGGGCATAAAGTACTTACCCTGCACTGCAGCTTTAAAGTGAAATACATTTGGAAGAGGAATTAATCACAAACTAAATCCCACCCCTCAGCTTTCTTATACATCCGCCAAAGAGGTTTAAATATGTTTTTCTACAATCAATCCTTAGGCATGCATCCCAGCTTTCAACATCTCATGAGAAGAGATAACTTTTTAATGAAGTTATTTAAAAAAGCAACATCAAATCAATACTAAAATCACTATCAGAAAAAAAATCACCATTAGATCATCTGAAAAATAGAGGTCCATTTTCCTTAATCATAGTCATTAGATCCACCCCCTTCAATGAGATTGTTTTGATTAAAATTAATATTAAGCATATTGTGACATACAAATGAAGAGGTTGGCTTTTTCAACACTCCAGTTATACTTAGGTAGTTCTGGAATATTTGCATCCACTTTATTATTTAAAAGTTTGGATGTTTCTACTTTGGATGGCGTCTCTCTGAAAGCAGTTTTTCTCTAATCCAAGAGATAAATCAAACAGTGTTTATTAAAAGTGAACTTGTATACCTACAACTTAAAACATTTGTAATGTTTATTTATTTTTGAGACAGAGAGAGAGAGAGAGAATGAAGGGGGGAGGGGTAGAGAGAGAGAGGGAGACACAGAATTCAAAGCAGGCTCCAGGCTCTAAGTTATCTATCAGCACAGAGCCCAATGCCGGGCTCTGACTCACAAGCCACAAGATCATGACTTGAACCGAAGTCAGAAGCTCAACCACCCAGGCGCCCCTATGCCTACAACTTTAAATTCTTCAGTAGATGTATAATCCCAACCATACACAGCTCCGTGCTTTGGTAGTAACACATGCTCTTCTGGGGAAGAAGAGCAAAAGAGTGCTTCCGTTACCAAGCACAACCTTGTGAAGAAGTCGTAGTGTTTGAGACTGCTTCCCTCCTGTAAGACTTTCAAGGGGTGACTTCTAGCTGTTTGCCTCAGGAGATGTGATGGGTAATGAAGTAGCGTGGGCAAGGTGATGTCCTAGCAGTTGCTTCATTCAGTTTCTTTGTCATGTTTTTCACCAGTTTAGATAATGCCTCAGACTACAGAGAAAGCACTCGCTGGCTTATTAGAATTTGAACTTTTAAGTCTCTGATCTAGATAATTTCAGATACTATAATTTCATTATGGAAATCCCTGGACTACTTGTGGGATAAAGCAAATGCTAAGACCGTATTGAGTTTCATCAAGCTGAATTAGCAGAAAATAAGGATAAAATGCCTTTCTATTTAAGAACATGATGATGTTTTAATTGTTACAGCATTTGGCATGCCTAATGTATACAATCCTTGACATTCATGTAATAACAAAGAAAGTTGTTTGGGATCTTTCTTTTATTTCCTAGTGTTCGCTTTACTCTCTAGCATCTCTCCCAGTCCCGCCCCAGTCCTGGTGTATAGCTCTCCTCCTGTTTCTACGTTCCTTCTCTAAAGAAAAACTCGATGCTGTGAAAGGGTACGTGTAAAAATACCTCATTCCTATGTAGATAGGCCAAGGCTGCTTATTACCTACTTATGATGAACAGACCACCATCGTTGTGACAAGTGATGTAGATGCCTCCAGGGTAAAACAAAGGTTTACATATTACACAAGCAATTTCACTGTTTTCTAAACATATTGCCAAGACAGTGGGAGTTGGCAGCCCACACTGTGTTTTAGGTTTGGGAGACTTGGATTAGAAGTGACTGCTGATTATGAACCTTTTTATTTGTCTTCTATGAGCTACAAGCAACCTAGTAACCCAGCAAAGAATTCTTCACAGCACTTAAACTTGTCCTCCTAGCTTCCCAAGATTGCATACACAAATCACTGGACAAAAGTGGTGTAAGAGTCTTGCGCATAGATAACCACACAAGACAACTGTCTTGTTCTAACCCTTAAAGAGTTCCGCAGAGTGAAATGTTTTATAATCCCTTTTGGTGCAATGGGCAAGGAAGGAAAGAAAAGAGTTTGGGCAAAGATTATCCAGAAGAAAAGAAAGAGACTCTTTTGGGGTTCCAGTTGAAACACAATAAAGAACATAATTAACTTCACAATTCTTTGTGTTTTTCATTTGACTGCAGGGAGGAGATGAAAGAGGTCTGCTAAGCCTTGCATTCCATCCCAATTACAAGAAAAATGGAAAGCTGTATGTGTCTTATACCACCAACCAAGAACGATGGGCTATCGGGCCTCATGACCACATTCTTCTAGTTGTGGAATACACAGTATCCAGGTATCACTCACTAAAATGCACGGCAACGTAAATATTTTTCAATCTCATCTTCTCATTATCTCTTCTTCTATTATTTCAGAAGCTACGGTGACCGTAATTAAACCACAGTCTCCACCTTGCTGAAAACCCCCTATATGTCCTTAAAGAGAATTGAGAAAAATGATAGCTTTGGCATTTTTCCACAATTATCTTTCAGCTTAAATGTTACTTCTGAAACTTAGAAAATAACATAATTTTTCAGTCACGTTTATTAGTTCCATTTCAAGCATGTTTCCTTATTTACACACCAAATGTTTGCTTCCCTGTCTGTGTACCATTTACTTTTAGTGGATTCACCTCACACCTTTAACAATCATGGTATTGTTTCCTCCCCTCCATGTAGAAAAAATCCTCATCAAGTTGATTTGAGAACAGCCAGAGTATTTCTTGAAGTTGCCGAACTCCACAGAAAGCATCTAGGCGGGCAACTGCTCTTTGGCCCTGAGGGCTTTTTGTACATCATTCTTGGTGACGGGATGATCACACTGGATGATATGGAAGAAATGGATGGGTTAAGGTAAAAAAGAAAAAAAATCAAAAAACTTCCCCTTGATGTTCAAATGTCTTAATTGCCAGCCAGGGGAAAATGGGTCAAAACAGTGAGTTAAGAGCTGTCTTTGGGGGTGGGGGTGGTGGGGGTGGGGATGGCAGTCTTAGAATTATGTCGCCTTGGTTAAACATTTAAGTTTTATTATGGGTGTCTGCATTTATAAAATGAAGAAAAATTCAGTAATACGCTGATGATATTTTTGGAAGTCGCTATACCCAGATGTGCTAGAATGAGTCAGTGCTGCGTGGTTTGCACGAGGGACGCACAAAGTCCAGTGGTGCTTTCAGGGGCACAGAAAACCCAGGGATTGGCAAAAGATAAGGACCAGCTGTAAAATGCAGCGCGCTAGTGATGCAGCAATCCTTGACCACTACTGAGCTATGTCGCCGTGCTGCCGCTTGTGCGAAACCAAACTATCCCCGGTGTCATTTCCCACGACATGGATTTGTAACTTTAATAATTTTGTCTCAAATGGGGGAATGATTTTTTTTGACTGTCCAGCGACCTTCCCACATTTAGTTTAGGTGAAATACGTAACAAAAGCAGAAAATACTGACCCTCGTCATCCAATTTCTCAGTGATTTCACAGGGTCGGTGCTCCGGCTGGACGTGGACACAGATATGTGCAACGTGCCTTATTCCATACCCAGGAGTAACCCGCACTTCAACAGCACCAACCAGCCCCCAGAAGTGTTTGCGCACGGCCTGCACGATCCAGGAAGGTGAGAGCACATCCTGCCCTCCCCCGCCCCCCACCCGGTCCCTGCCTGCTATAGAGCCCAGCCCAGCCAGGATTCAGAAACAGTAAAGAGAATGAGGGGTTCCAGGCACAGAGCAGCCACAGGTGGTGTCCAAGGTTCCGCTTGTAAAATCACACCAGCTCATCATCTCAGCACTCTTCTATTACTGTGTGAACCAGATTGAGACAGCAGATTAGACATATGGAAGAGAACAAATTTATGGAGAAAAAGTGCCTGAAAGTTCTAGAGTGTTATTATTAAACACTGTTGGACTAGTGTAATGATTAAGACTTCAGTTTTTCAGATTTAGATAATAAATGTTTTTATTTTTCTCCTTAAACTTCTCTAAATGAAAATTTCTGTATGCATCCAATGGGGGTGGTAATAGCTTTGGAAAGTGCTGTCACGATTAAAAGCAAATCTAGAAAAAAAGCACAACGTAGAGTGCCTGACACACCTGATAGGTTTTAAATAAATTGTGCTTCTTATCACAGCTTCACTTAAATATGATGATGCAGTATCAGTTTGTAAGGAGTTGAGCTCAATGTGGACATTTTTTTCACCTGAAAAGAAAATGATAAATGCTAAAGGAATTCATACGGACTGTTTACTACAGTGAACTATACAGAAAGGAACACTGAGATGTATGTAGAGTGAGAAATTTGGGGTACACTTAAAAAATGCTCTAAAGTATAATATAGCAATTCTGTGATGAAAGCTTCATCCCATCTGTGGTCTCTTATTCATACTATGGGATATTTGGCCACATTCATTCATTTACTAGCTAAGTTATTATTGCCATTTAATGTTTATTGAGTGTTCACTATGTGCAAGGTGAGTATTTCTCGAACTTTTTATTTTTATAATCCCTCATGCCCTTCATCTCCCTTCCATCAAAGTCCAAGCCTACAGTTCATTTCCTTTTTGGCATCTCAGCAGATCTTAAAATCTGTGCGACAGGGAGTACTTACGGTGGGTTCAGGATGTGGAGGAAACTGTCACATTCCATTCCTATAGCTCAGAACTCGCAGATACCACCGCAAAGCAGCACTTTGAAGTTGAGCAACCTGAGTCACCACAATCCCACTGAGGCTTTCATGCAGCCTTCCCAGGGGTCCCGGACCCTCAGTGCAAAAACTCAGGATGAGGCAGTTTACAGACCTTGCATATGGCAGGGTGCCTGAGCTGTGGAGTCTTACCTCCTCTGGCAGCAACGGGGAGCCTGTGCCTCCCTCCAAGAGTGTGTCAAGCAGAGAATGATTTAATAAAGCAGAAAGGAAAGTAAAACAATTACTGGCTAACAGTAAAGCTGACTTGTATTAAGCACCTTGGTGCACAGTGCTGAACTCAGTAGCTTGCACACACTGTCTCATTTATGCCACTCAGGCAGTATCTGAGGTAGCTGGCATCAGGTACCACCCTTTTTCCTTTTTTTGTTTTTCAAAGACTTCGATTTTAAAGACAGAAACATTGGGCAGAAGGTACAGAGATTTCCCACATGCCCCCTGCCCCCGTACATGCCTAACCTCCCCATTAGCCACATCCCTCACCAGAGTAGTCCATTTGTTACAATGGAAGAACCTATTTGGACACATCACTATCACCCAAAGTCCAAAGTTTACATTAGGGTTCACTGTGGACCTACAGTGGATTTGGACAGATATATAAGGACCAGTACCCACATGTACCCACCTCTTTTTTTCCATAAGAAACTAAAGATTAGAAAGGTCAAGTGGTTCTCAGCAGACATAGTATTCAGCCAGAACTAGACTGGATGGCATCCGGCACCTCCACCTTTGAGAGACCTGGCCTTTTCTTCCAGATTTGCTCTTTTCTTGATAGAAAGTGGTCAGACCTTCTTTTGTCGTAGATTCTCCATCTTTAAAAGAAAGGCAATATGGGAAAAATTTCTCCATATCCATGGATTTAGTTACACCCTAAGTCATATCGCCTCTGTGTCATGTTCCCTGCCAGGCATTGTACTCTGTGAATCATTGAATTAGAGAGGACAATACAGGGACTGTTCTGCCACAGAACAACTAACTCATCTTTGGCAGGTCAGGCTTAGAGTTTCCCTATTATGAATGGGATCATTCGGATGCAACCGTTTTTATTTTGTTGTTATTATTATTGTTGAGATGATTGCTGTATATGACCCTTAATGTGTCTTAAGCCCCAGAACCTACTCCCAGGTTGTTTTGTTTTCTAGTTTATTTAGAAGCCCCAAAGGTTTGGTTTGGTTAAGACATTAATGTATTTTTTTGACCTAAAACAGTGATTCCCAATGGGAAGATTTTGCCCCCAGAGCATATTTGGCAATGTCTAGAAACATTTTTGGTTTTCACAACTCTGGAGGAGGAGTTCATGCTACTGACATGCTGCTAAACTTCCTACATGCTCAGGACAGAACCTCTTCCTTCCAGTTTTCCACTCAAAGATTTATTTGGCTCAAAATGTCAAGAATGTCAAAGTTGAGAAACCTGAAAACAAAGCAACACTGTTTTCCACATTTGTGAGAACTTCAGAAATAATTGTATTATACAGCTTCATTTTTCCAGCAACCCAAACTCAACACGCCCAGTCCGTCATTGAGTTAAACGTTCAACAAATATTGAGCCCCTTTGATATCACTGGGTTTGAGTTAGGTAACGGAAACACAGTGATAAAGAAGTTGGAGGGGTCCCTGCACTCATGGAGTTGAGAGTTGGTGGCTTAAGTCATAGAAACATTCTAACCCCAGACTGGGGATGACATGAAGATAGAGTCAACGTAAAATAAGAGACTTCAGTGGTTGCGGGGGACCAGTTTTATTTTATTCCCTACATTGTAGTGCTCTCTTTCCTTTGTTAGAGCAGCCTGAGCTTTAGAATATAGCCGTTCCATATACAAACACAAAACAATTACCAAAACGAATGCTGTTGGTGTGTTGCAGATGTGAGTTGCTGCGGCTGCTGGTTCGCGTGCCTTCCCCGTGTATTACTTATGCGATAGTCCTTAATAATAACACCGACAAATGTTTCAAGTCAATGTGCATGTTCGTACTAGAGACAGATACCAAGGGAAATTAGGCAATATTCTCTGGGGATCGTTTAGCTTCAGCAGAGTGATCAAACAAATTAGGATATTTCTGCAGAGCATCCAAGGAAATAGCCCACAGCATCCTTGCCAGCCCACAAAGGGGTTCCTATGTCAGGAATCTCCAATCTCAGTTTAGAAAATACGCTGGTAGGAATTCATGGATGTCCCTCTTTTGTTATGCAGATGTGCTGTGGATCGACATCCCACTGATATAAACATCAATTTAACAATACTTTGTTCAGACTCCGATGGAAAGAACAGATCATCAGCCAGAATTCTACAGATAATAAAGGGGAAAGATTATGGTAAGTAGAGCATAATTTGTTGATTTGGCTTTAGTTTGGGCTTTGTTTTATTTTAGCATATTAATTGAAAAGAAGAGGATTTCTACAAAATGAATTTGCTTTTGGCAAAGCATAAAAACACTGACCTAACAGTGGTAAGCAAGTAAATTGCACACATTTTTAAAGGTCCAGTGACTCTTACAAGCCCGAAGAGTTCCATTTGGGTAATTACCTTTCCCATGGATTAAACTGTTCTCTGTAGGTCCAAAAAATTTAATGGACCTTCAAAAATTAGCTGTGTATATTTTGCTCATCTGAGAAGTAAGATGGGTAACTTCTATTTATTTAATATATAAGGCAGAATTTATCTTAACATCTTAACATACAGCACAAGAAAAACGAGTTAAAGGTAAGAAATTCCTCAATACCCAATATGCCAGTCTCAGCAATTAGAAAAACTTTTAGAAAAAAAAAAATTAGAAAACACTTGTTTCAAATAGTAATGTAATTTCTTTAAGATACCTATTGTAGAGAAAACAAAGCAATAGACACGTGAAAACTTGTTATTTACCCAAGTCATGAAAATGGGATGTTTAGACATTACTTTTACTAACATGATTACTAGAGTGTTTTAGATATACAAAATAAAGTCAGAAAATAACGAAGTCCAAAAAACTTAATATTTTTCAGTGTTTTAGTATTTACTCCTTTTGGAGGAAGCAATATATCAAAATTATTATGAGTCAGGGAACACAGTAGATTAAGATTATTAAATTGATTGCTTCTTCTATTTACTCATTCAATACAGATATTTATTTAGCACCAGGAATGAAGCAGCTGTGTTAGTTCATGTGGTATTCGGTTATTTTACTTTATTTTTTTTCAGGTATTTGTGTGTGCGCACACACACGTCTTATAAAAGCCAAACCAAAGAATAATGTGGTTTGGAAAAAAAATATCATGAGTCACTAGTTTGATGGAATTTTGGCTATATTTGTGGATTAAACTAAATTCTCCTATCACGTTAATTGGGGTCCAGCTGAAACTGGCTACAGTATTGATAGCCTTATAGTTAGGTTTTCAAAACACATCCACAGAATCCTCTCCCAAGTGTACATATATCAAATTGCCACAATGTACTCCTTGAATATTTTAGAATTTTATTTATTTTTACTTCAGTAAAGTGGAAAACAAAAATGAAAACAAAAGTACCATCTGTCAGTACTGACTACATGCCAGCCCCTGTACTAACATTATAAACTTGATTCATTTCATTCACAGAACAACTCCATGTGATAGACACTATTATTGGCCACATTTTTCAGATGGGGAAACTGAGGCACACAAAGATTAATTATCATACAACATAAAGTGGCAGGGCCTGGGTTTAAACCCAAGCTGACTCACTCCAGAGTTCATGACCTTGAAGTTATGCTACCTTGCAGTGTACTAGTTAAAACTTAATTTTTTCTACTTTTGATAATATATTCACCCTAATTACATCGGAAGGGACAATTACTTTAACATTATTGTCTCTCCACAAAAACTTTTGCTTAAATACTGCATGTTGATAGTGACTTATTTGACATTAAGCACATAATAAGTAATCCTCAGATTAATTTGCAACTGGCTTTACATCTTTTCCATTGCAATTAGCGTACACATATCAACTATATAATGACACAAATGGAAAGATTGAGATGTGACTATACACATGTAATTTAAAAAAGACTGGCTGCAACAGACTTTGTTAACCATACAACTCTTTAAACAAAACTCTTAAAATAGTTTAAATGAAGATATTACTTGAGTGACAATGTTTTTAAATATACAAATGTGGGTTTTTTTTTTAAATGTTTTATTTATTTGAGAGAGAGAGAGAGAGAGACAGCATGAGCAGGGGAGGGTCAGAGAGAGAGGGAGACACAGAATCCAAAGACAGGCTCCGGGCTCTGAGCTAGCTGTCAGCACAGAACCTGATGTGGGGCTCGAACCCACAAACCGTGAGATCATGACCTGAGCCGAAATCGGATGCTTAACTGACTGAGCCACTCAGGCGCCCCTACAAATGTGGTTTTAAGGACCTTTTATGCACTATACTTTTATCTCCATTAAAAAGATGAAATCTCAAACATTTTATATAACTTGATAGAAGTCTGGCTTAATTTACTAAATATATGCAGAGGCATATCTACAAAAAAAACAATACAAAATTATAATTGTTTAACAGTATTTGGTTCTTAAGTAAGTAACCATGATTTCCAAAATATCCAGATTCTATTGTCATTGAAAATTTGGTATGTGTGGCAATTATAACACCAAGCATTCAATAGAGCATTCCATTTCAGTATGATGTGCATGGAGGCTCTTTATATTTGATATTATTAAGCAATGGGAATTATTTTTACTAAATACCTATGACAAGGATTCAGCTTGTAAGATGGAAAATAAATTTCCATAATAATATTACTTTGCCTATGTTGCTTTTATTTCATAAAAATATGTTTCATTTGATCTAATGTTATGTTTATTTCTTTCCAGAAAGTGAGCCATCACTTTTAGAATTCAAGCCATTCAGCAATGGTCCTTTGGTGGGTGGATTTGTTTACCGAGGCTGCCAGTCTGAAAGACTGTATGGAAGCTATGTGTTTGGAGACCGTAATGGGTAGGTTTCCTGATACCGTAATTTCATGTATCAAATGCCATATCCACTAATTAGTGGGCAAACTGCCATAAAATATTCAAATGATTGTCTCCCTTTGGGGGTCAGGTCAGGTACACATATGAAGATTATTATTTTCTTTTAGTTCATTATCTATGGTGGTTTTATTAATGAACTTCCTAAGAGATGCTTTTTCAACAAATTTGATTAAATTCATAATATAATATTTAAGAGGAGAGAAGTCTTCAGATGGACTTTTCATATGATGTAGACTTTTCCCTTCACCCTTAAAATAAATTTACCATGATAGTGAGTAACTTGAAAACCATTGTTATACCTGAGTTGTACAAATATTTCCAAATTATTTGGGAACTGGAAGGCTAAGAAATTTTGTTTTTGCCAGACGTTTTAGGACTTTTTACAGTAGAACTCAATTTGTCTTTTTTGGTAAGAATACTACAAAATTACATTTTGGCCTGAATTTTAGAGGTCACATTGTGGATAGTTAGAAGGAACTCTGTGACGAAACCCAAATTAAGAATCTTGTTTCCCAAGTCACTGGCATTCAGGCATGTGGCAGAGCTGATATGCTTGGTCACTAAAAGGAACTAGAAAAGTGTACTGACCCCATGATCTTCCCCCTGTCCCTCTCTCTGATTAATAGCACAGCATGGAGTCTAGTCCTGGAGAGGAAGTATCATTCTCTGGATGAAGGGGAGGGCTTTTCTCATACTCAGGTACTTTTAGTGCCCCCCTCCAAACAAAATATTATCTTTAAGTACTTTCTCCCCACATGAGAATTTCAGAGCATTTGCACACATTATGGGCTATATTCCTTTTCCTTTTAGAAGCCAGGTTTATGGCATAACAATGATTTAGTGAGCTTTATTCTGAGCATTTTATTGCTTTTTTTTTTTTAAAGCCAACACATAGTTTCATTGTAATTTTATGGTATGTTTTTGTTGTAGGAATTTCTTAACCCTCCAGCAAAGTCCAGTGAGCAAGCAATGGCAAGAAAAACCACTCTGTCTCGGCAACAGTGGTTCCTGTAGAGGTTACTTTTCAGGTCACATCTTGGGATTTGGAGAAGATGAATTAGGTACTGTACAAACTATTTCTATTAAGTTCCATTCTCACTCCCTTGCCCAAGAGGCTCTGTTTTAATAATAACCCTCTCGTCCTGCATTTGCTGGCAGTGGTAACCTGCAGCAAAGATGACCTCCTGTGGAGATGAGAGATGGCCCAGGCATGTGTTCTCTCCCAATGATCTTTCCCTGGGCATCTTTCAATCCTATCTCTGCTCCATAAATATAAAAGTAACAAAGCAGGAAAATGGAAGGCAAGAACAAAAGAGAATTTTTGAGTCCTAATGAGAGAAAATCCTAAATATCTAATTAAAATTTAGGTAAAGCTGTGTCATTTGTTTTCTATCTGAAAGCCTTTCCACGTCTCTTGGACCAAATATTTTAAAAATTGTTGCAATTTGAGTCTCACCTTATCCTCTATTTCTGATTTTTTTTTTTTTTTTTTTTTGGTCCATTGGGGTATGCAACTTGTGTAAGATAAGCTGAATTTGTAGATCTGCTTTCCAACAGAATAAAAGTTAGCTTCTGAATGAACAAAATATTATCAAAATGTATACAACTGCAAGCAAAAAGAAGTTGAAATTGGAATGCAATCAAAGAGAAAAAAATGCTACTTATTTTAAATTATAGAGATAAACACAGCTTTCATAATGATACTGTTTAAAGATCAGCACCCAAACAAACCAGAGCTTCTATGCTCCGTTAGGCTCAGAAATGACTTTTAGGTGTTAAGTAAGAAGAGTTGTGTTTCCCATCTGAATCCGAATATTTTCTCTAGGAGTCCAGCTTTGGTTTTATACACCAAACTGGGGATTCATCAGTAAATAGTTTTATGCCAGTCACTTAGTTTAACAAGGGCTTAACATGGATTTCAGAGCCACAGGAATATAATGATTTAAAGAAAAGAAGTCCAATCTGTTCTTTTCTTGTTCCAACATTGAAAACATTTACAATTAATTTTCCCTTGGTATCTCCTAGCCCGCTCAAGAAAACCAAAGAGATACTCTTTTTCACTGAAATCCTCTGTAATGTAATTTAAATTTCATTAGCAAACCCTGGTTTTAAAATATAAATGAGGATTAAATTGTGGCAGTTAGAAATGAATATTTAGATGTTGTAACTGAATCATTCTGAGTTCCCCAGACCTTACTGCAAATGAGTCACCGTCAATTATCCTGTTAGTGTCACCACCATTGGTTAAAATATCCAAACATCTATCTCCACTTAAAACTAAGTTGGGAGCAGACGTAACAAATAAAGCATATACAGACCTTACGGTCCAAAAGCTACAGCATCATGTATACTCTATAGTTAAAATTAAACTTGATTTCACTTACTTATGCCATAATGTGATACTCTTTGGCTTTACTTAAGAGCCATATGCGGGCACCTGGCTGGCTCAGTTGGGAGAGCATCCAACTTTTGATCTCGGGGTCGTGGGTTTGAGCCCCATATTGGCTGTATACATATGTATATGTATATAGATATAGATATCTGTATATAATGTCAATTGGTAATAAATGCTTTGGAGAAAAGTCCCAGTGTGAAAAAGGATTGAGATAGCGTTGGGAGAAGTGCAATTTTAAATAGTCAGAAAAGATGATATTTATGTACAAACTTGAAGGGGGAAAGAAAAGTCAACCTAATGGAGGTCTAGTGAAGGACAGGAGGCTGGCACAACTTCAGACAGATTCTGAGACAGGTAGAGCCTGGAACAGAAGCTGAGATAGGAACTGAGTCAGGAGCTGACAGGAAGAGCCTGAAACAGAGGGGCCTCCTTCAACAGGAGCCAGGCACAGGAGCTGCCTCAGGTGTACAAAGCCAAGAGGCCATTGAGGTTAGGGAGGGGTGACCAAGAGGGCAAAGCATTGCAGATAAGGTCAGAGCAATACGGGGCGGGGGGGGGGGGGGGGGCATCATAGGCCATTATCAGGACTTATTTTTCTCTAAAAGAGATTAGAAGCCATTCATTGAAAGTACTGAAACAAAGGAACGTGATTCAACTTAAATGATGTAACTTGCTTTAAAAGATCTTCTGTGGATGAAATTAAACATAGAAGAACAAAGGGGGAAACAGGGAGATCAGTTAGGAGGCTGCTGCCCTAATCCAGGACAAACTGGTATCTGCTTGTTCTGCAGTAGTAGTAGGACGTAGAGAGAAGTGACTGAATTCTGGATGCACTGTGAAAGTAGACTTGTGGGACTCTCATAATCTTTAAAAAAAAAAACTTTTTTTAATGTTTATTTATGTTTGAGAGAGAGAGAGAGAGAAAGACAGAGTGTGAGTGGGAGAGGAACAAAGAGAGAGAGGGAGACACAGAATCCGAAGCAGCTTCCAGGCTCTGAGCTGTCAGCACAGAGCCCCATGCAGGACTCAAACCCATGAACTGTGAGATCATGACTTGAGCTGAAGTCAGACGCTTAACTGACTGAACCACCCAGGTACCCCAGAGACTCTCATCATTTTTAAGCAAGTGATCTTCTTGAGGATGTGAGGAAATATATAGAGGGATACAGATACACGACATACACGTGTGTGTACACACATGCATATACATACACATACATATATACATATGTATACACATATGTATACACATATTCAAATAGATATAAAAAATAAATATAAAATATCTGTTTATTGGGGCACCTGAGTGGCTCAGTCACTTAACCCTCCCACTTCGCCTCAGGTCATGATTTCATGGTCCATGGATCTGAGCCCCATGTTGGGCTCTGTGCTGACAGCTAAGAGTCTAGAGCCTGCTTCGGATTCTGTGTCTCCCTCTCTCTCTGCCCCTCCCCTGCTTGCATTCTGTCTCACTCTCTCTCAAAAATAAATAAGCATTTAAAAAATTAAATAAACAAATAAATAAAATATCCATTCATTTATATAAAATATCTGCTTAGACAATAGAAAGGAAGGCCTTATAATACTGTAAATTAACTTATTGTATTTTTGTCTTCATAGGTGAAGTTTACATTCTATCAAGTAGTAAAAGTATGACCCAGTCTCACAATGGAAAACTCTACAAAATCGTAGATCCCAAAAGGTGAGATCTCTTTATATTCCTTCAAGTCAAGTAGTTTGTCCAAGCATTTTAGTGTCATCACATTCGGGATGATGAATTGCAATTAGCAATCAACAGAGGTGACCACTTGTGCCTTGTCCATATGCTAAGTAATGTCCTGGGAGGAACCTCGAATCCAGTCTATGAGGACTAGACTTGACCCTGCTTATGTGAACCCTGATGTGAAAGGCTGTGGCTTTGGCTTTCATGTTGGAAGCAATAAACCTTCCTTTTCCTTCTAGAAAACTAGAAACATATTGGCAGACATTATAGCTATTCAGTATGATTTTTTTTGTCAGGTAATCAAGATAAGCTATTTGGCAGTTTCAACATCTGAGCCTCATTTCAAAACTATCTGGAAGCTCACGGCTCTCATGCAGGCTTCTGTGACTAAACAAATGGAAACTAAAGAAATGTTGTCATTTACCTCAGCAAGAGGAAGACTTGATGTTTAATCTTTTATATACTTTTTTAATGTTTATTTTTGAGAGAGAGAGACAGAGCCTGATCAGGGGAGGGGCAGAGAGAGAGGGAGACACAGAATTTGGAGCAGGTTCCACGCTCTGAGCTGACAGCACAGAGCCCAATGCGGGACTCAAACTCATGAACTGTGAGATCATGACCTGAACCAAAGTCGGATGCTTACCTGACTGAGCCACCCAGGCACCCCTAATTTTTATTTTTTTAATGTTTATTTATTTCTTTTAATGGGGGGAGAGACAGACAGCACGATCAAGGAAGAGACAGAAAGAGAGGGAGAGAGAGAGTCTCAAGCAGGCTCCATACTGTCAGCACAAAGCCTGACATGGGGCTCAATCTCAAGAACCAGTCATGACCTGCGCTGAAATCAAGAGTTATACACTTAACCAGCTGAGCTATCCAGGCACCCCGAATGTTTAATCTTTTAAAGAACACATTTCCCCCCTTGCTCTCTTCAACCCATCCATCACAGAACTATCAGAAGCTGATAAAATTATATACTGTCGAATAGATATTAGTCATCAGTTTAGAAATAACTGTTACAGAACCGAGGTGTCCTCTAATACCACTATTGTTGAATGCACTGTCATCAGACTCTAGCTCTACCATGCTGTGAATTTCAAATTCTTTCTGTATTCACTTAACTTCCTGAGCCCATTTGCATATTTAAATTCCCAAATTTCACGTCTCTTTAAAAAGTCTTTTTTAATGTTTATTTATATTTAAAGGAAAGAGAGAGACAGAACATGAGTGGGGAGGGGCAGAGAGAGAGGGAGACACAAAATCCAAAGCAGGCTCCAGGCTCCAAGCTGTCAGCACAGAGCCCTACATAGGGCTCGAACACACAACCTGTGAGATCATGGTCTAAGCTGAAGTCGGACACCCAACCAACTGAGCCATCCAGGCACCCCTCATGTCTCTTTTAGAAGAATAAATTCTAATAGTCTAAAAAGTTTGCTAAAAGCAAACTTACACTTTAAAAATATTATCTGTAAGTTACAGTGTATGTTTTTTCCCCCCAAAAAAACGAAATAAGAGAGTTTTGTCCTCTTGTCATACCTCAAAACACTACCTTTCTTGAGAAAAATATAAGTTGCCCTTGGTACTACAGAACAAAAAGGAGAGAGATCAGTCCTAAATGGTCTCTTGGCATATCATTTTCTTCCACGATCAGAGAGGCACCTATTTATACGTTGTAGATCTTTTCCTCCTTGGGTATGAAACAAATGTCCTCTTTATGAAAAGCAAAGTAATGAATGAAAAAAAAAAAAAAACACCAGGCACTCCAGTGGTGGTTGAAGTTGGCAATATTAAGAAAAAAAATCAAACTAATGTTAATTCACAAAGTAAGCATTCTAATGATTCATAATGGTGTCTGTCTAGGGATTTCACTCAGATCTAATGCCCTTCATTTCAAAATAGTTGTTGTTATTTCATTATGTTTGTCAAAGTCGATATGCTTTTACAAGCTTCCTGGTAGTATTGTAATGAATTCTTCCTCCTTCTCACAAACCTTTCTCTCGTCATCTGGATTGTTTAGTCTGCTGGTGGTGAACTGAGGTGAATTTTACACCTTCAATCCATTATTAGTGTCTAATTGCCAGGGTTTCCATAAGGGACCTTGGCTTTGTGATCTGAGGGCCTTCTCTAGTAGGGTGGTCTTAGAGTGACATACCTGAAAGTCCTGACTTCTCATTACGGTGCCTGTTTCTGGTGAGTCCTGTCACGTGTGGGGCCAGGGTTCAGATGTGTGTTTGGTTTGCAGAAGGCGGGGGGCATAACAGAGTCCCAAACACACTGTCCTTGTACACAGGCATAGACATAAATTTCAAGATTAAACCGACTATAAGAAAACAAATGTTTTCATAAACATTTGTTGGGAACCTCATGCTGTTTCAATTTGGATGCCAACGTTTATTATTATAGTATTTCTCCCTAGATGAGTTGAAGTTCTATATAAGCAGACACTTTAGTATATGTGAAGGGGATTATTTTAGAAACATGAGCTAATTACTAGCTTAACAGTATTCAGGATGTCTGCTTCAGAGCCAAACTGTTTCTACAAAACTTTTGAGAGAGAATTTGAAGAAAGAGTCTCATCAACCAAAAAAAAAAAAAAAAAAAAACCAAAACAAAAAGAAACAAGAGATACACATTTCTTGTTATACCAAAAACTAACTCAAATTAAAATCTTAGGTTAATTGTATTCTTGTGAAGGAGCTTCCAGACTCGTTACAATAAGGTTTTCAGAATTATTACTTTCAAACAGCACATGACTCATGGTCCTGGAAGAGAATAGCACCAAATTATAAAATTTTTATATTCTATATTTCGTATCATAGAAGTTACATTCTTACTCACCATAAGATTTATGTTTTTTCTACTTTTCCCTGCACACACACACACACTCACACATAAGAAAGACACGAGAGGTTAAAAACCGTATGCAATTTTTTTAAGTCATTTTGGCAAAACTAGATTAGTTTACAGCATTACCTCCTCAGTCTATAAGGACAATTTGGCCTAATGCTATATGTTACATAATCATTTATACAAGTTTACATTCATTTTACAGTGGACATCTTTCTCAGAAAGGATGGCAAGATAACCTGTTAGAAAAATCAAAACTCATCATTTATAATTTTAAAAAATGAAAATTCCATAACACTACAACGAGGTTTTCCTAAGGGTTAACTAGAACTTAGGAGTCATTTAAGGGAAAAGTAGAGAAGGAATGAATTTTCCTCCATGTTAGAACATTGAGGGGCGCCTGGGTGGCTCAGTCGGTTAAGTGTCCGACTTCGGCTCAGGTTATGATCTCGTGGTCTGTGAGTTCGAGCCCCGAGTCAGTCTCTGTGCTGATAGCTCAGAGCCTGGAGTCTGCTTTGGATTCTGTCTCCTTCCATCTCTGCAACACCCCTGCTAGCACTCTGTCTCTCTCTTAAAAAAATGAAAAGAACATTGAACACACTTCAGGAATATCGTCAAAGGTGAACCAGCTGCATCTCGTGACAGGGTGGAGTTAGGATCAAGTCAACACGAATCACCCAGCTTCCTGAGTCAAATCACTGGATCCTCGAAATTCTCTAGTACTGGGTCCTGCCTGCCCTGGTCTAGGGGAGCTCCTTTGGCCCACATGTCCAGAAAACAGATTTTAATACCCTGAGTACAGGAGGTGGGCAATAATTTTAGTTTCACTAAAATTTAGTGCCATCTAAGACTAATCAAGACTAGGAACAAGTCCATCCTGTCAGGACACAATGTCAACTGGTCTTGTCTCTGAATCTTCCTTACTGAGAGACCCTTCATCAAATTATTTCACTCTACTGTACCCCTTTGCTCAGTTGATCATTCTGCCCCTTCCTCATTTCTGTGCAGTGCTTTCTAGATAGTTAAATAATACATTTAGAACATAGTACATTCTGTAGTATTGGTGGTATTCATCCTATGCATTCAAGAATTGTTTTCATGTGAGACACCTGGCTGGCTCAGTCAGAAGAACGTGTGACTCCTGCTCTCAGGGTCATGAGTTTGAGCCCCACGTTGTGTGTAGAGGTTACTTAACTAAAACTTTAAGACAAAAATATGTTTTTTAAAAAATAGAATTATTTTCAGGTGATCGCTCACCTATCCAGTTCTCTTCCCAAAATTGGGGTAAAGATGTCTGTGGAGCTTTCAAGAGCTCTTAATACTTAGTTTCCAAATGTCCAAGCATCATGCTCTGGTTGCTTGCTCTAAATTACATTTTTTCAGAACCAAACAAATGTTCGTGTGGAGTGGAAATTAAGGAATTCTAGCAATTACATACCATCCAAGATTTATTTTTATAGAACACAAGTTTTTTTCATACCACTGCCAAAGATGCTTTAATTTTTGTGTCAGATGAACTTAAACCAAATGACCTTTTTTAAAAATTTTGAAACGTTTCCAGGGTTATTTCTCTAGGAATCAGTAAAACAGAGTTCTTCTCAATCATATTGATTTAATTACTGTGTAGCCAGTCTTACTCTGTTTTAACATAGTGCTTATCTGTTATCCAGCCACATCACACAGACCATTCCCTTAAGAGGTCTATAAATTAACAATGCAAATTCCAGGCTTGAGAGGTCATCTTCTAGAAACGTTGTATCTTCAAACTCTTGCGTGACCAGTATCAAAAACTGCTCCCCATGCCTCCTCCCCATTCCACTCCTCGATGGCCCTACTTACTGCCTTTTGTTTATTTTTTTCTTAATATCCTCATCCTACTCCTTATTATCCTGGATGCTGAAGAGTGCTTTAAAAAAAAAAAAATCACTTCATAAGAGGAAATCAGTGATGTTTATCCTTCGCATATATCTCAGGGAGCCTGCAGGCAGCCCTGCAATCCTAAGGAAAGTCACACATAATAGAGAGGCTTTAGCTCAATAAGCCAGTCTAGTCCCAATTCATCAGTCAAAGTTTTATGCAAGGGCCCCCCCTAGGTTGATAAACCCCCACAGTGCCTGTTGACCCAGCTGCCGAGTCTCCTTGCTGCAGGCGGTGTTTTCATGGCCACCCTGACAGTAATACAAACTGTTTAGCAGCTCCATTGACCTTTCAGCTATTAACAGGGACACAGGCTCCGCTAGGGACTAGTTTTCAAACATGACAGAATTTCTTAACACTAGAGGTCATGAACAAGTATATGCCCTATAAAAATCCATTCAGCATGGTGGATTTGAAGTCTAAAAGACAAGAAAGCATGTTTTCCATGTTTGCTATTCTTCTTCTCCTACATATGCGGTAACTAAAAATGGGAATATTCTCATCGGCAGCTTATAGTTTGTTCTTAATGTGCTATACTTTATGTTGTGATGCATAACAAACTTTTGACTGACAAATTCTTTCTAAGATGCCCTGTGGCATTTGAAATTTTGAAGGTAATATTTCAAAAGAACTGAATAAGATCAAACTACAAACTTCTGATGAATGAAGGAGCATGCATACATAATGTATGGAAATGACCTAAGTATAACTGGAATTTTGGTCATACTTTACCAGGATTTGCATATGGATACATATGCACATACACAGAAACCTACTCAAGTAATCCACATCTAGGTCATCCACACTGCCTAGACCCCTAACCTATTTTGAAATAAATAGAAAATATTATATAATAATTTATGAAAAAGTTTATTGTCACTTAAAATGCTTATATAAGGCATTCTCTCTCTCTCTTTCTCTCTCTCTCTCTCACTGTCTCTTTCTCTGTCTCTTTCACTCTCTGTCTCTGTCTCTCTCCATATATATACATATATCTCTTCTATTTCCTGGAGATATGACATATGACCACAGCATTCAAGGGAATTTTCTGTTTTATACTAATTGTAGTCTCTCTTAAACTATCAGTTTTGAAACTGTTGAAATATGAATTCCTAGAGTAATTGTACAGATTGCCATGAAGACTGGATTGAATTGCCACTGAAAATGAAAAATATGGATAATGAAGAATATATGCTTCAAAATGAGATTCCTTGGTTAATAGTCAAAAATTCTTTTTATAATTTTTTAATGTTTATTTATTTTTGAGAGAGAGAGACAGAGTGTGAGCAGGGAGGGGCAAAGAGAGAGGGAGACACAGAATTTGAAGCAGGATCCAGGCTCTGAGCTGTCAGCACAGAGAATGACATGGGGCTTGAACCACGAACCGTGAGATCATAACCTGAGCCAAAGTCAGACACTTAACAGACTGAGCCACCCAGGAGCCCCAAGAGTTAAAAATTCTTAAAAGCATTTCTTCTTAATTCCCATGTTACTCCCCTACCTAGAGCAATGGAGCAAGTCAAGTATTATTAGATCTCCTGAATATTTTATACTTTCATTGTAAGACAGTATGTCATCAGATATTGCAGTAATTGAGATAAAGACAGATTTAATCTCGCATAAAACAGCTCCATAAATTGGTAAAAAGATGTATTCTAGAGGAAGATGTATTTATTTATTTATTTATTTATTTAAGATTTTAATCTCTATACCCAATATGGGACTTGAATTTACAGCCCCAACACCAAGATTCACATGCTCTATCAACTGAGCCAGCCAGGTACCCTAAGAAAAGCTTCATTTTAGCATCTTTTTCTTTTTTCTTTCTTTTCTTTTTTTTACTAATTCAAAAATAATTTGTTGCTTACATGAATTGTTTTTGTCAACATTGACAAATGAATAAAAAAATGTAACAACAAAATTTGGGAATTTGTTCCCCTAATAGTCTTGAAAGAGAATTTAAACCAACATTCTTGTGCTCTTTTAAAAGACAGAAAGAAACTTGTGTCAAATTTTTGCTTCCCATTTGAAGCATTTAGTGATATTTAAAATTTCTGCCTTCATATGATATAAAATTAAAACACTGGTACCTCACAAGCTTTGTAAGTAAGAAAAGATTTATTTTTGGTGATTTCTGAAAGAAACTACTGTAAGCTTTTAAGTCTTTTGAATTATAATGTAATCAAGGTGTTTTATAGTCCTAGTTTCCCAATTACAGACATTTCTTATTTAGCATCTAACAATTTTTTAATAAATTGTGGTTTATAAATTAAGTGTCTAAGTTAAAAATTGCTTTTGGGCGTAAAATTCTGAGAAGAATAAATTTCCTTCTTTATATTAAAGAACAATGGCATTAACTTTTTATTGTACTTCGATTTTTCAGTTTTATTTTTATCAGGGTAAGTATACTGTTAAAATGGAGCATACTCCATGATTAAATCAAGAGATTTTATCAATCTACAAGTATTTTTTACCTGTCTTCTTTGTTCAGATATTGTAGTAGGTGCTATAGAGGAAGAATCTAAATGAGAATTTAGTCCCTTTCTCTAAGGAACTAAGTTTTATCTTAAATTGGGAGATCACATACACTATCAAAACCATAAGTAATATTATTTGAGATAAATAACTCTTTGGGGCAAAAAAAATTATGCAAGAACTTTGTACATTGTAAATTACAGTATTAATGGTCCAGAAAACTATGGATACTGAGATGGGTAAGATTCACCAGGATTTGGCTCCCTGGCCCAGTCCTTTCTGCTACACTGTGATTTTCTTTAACACTAAGTCTCATATAAAAGAGAGCAATGACTATGTAACACGGAAATTATGTAGCTTTTCAAGCAAGTATGGCCATTATTAGAAGTAAAAGAACAAATCCTCAGGCATACTGTTGTGAAAGCAGAGGAGGCTTCTCAACTGAGAGGTAAAATGAAAATAAGTGCCTGCACTGAGGTTTCCTGCCCCAAGAGGCTTTCCTGCAGGCCCAGCTCTATGCAGGTTGCACTTCCCGGGAGGTCGAAGCTCACCTCCACCGCCATTTTGTTTTTGTGTGTCCCTAGTCTCAGCTGAAGCAGCCTCCAGCTGTCAGAGCTCTCTCCCGAGGTACTAGGTTTTGTTTTCTTAGTCCTTTAGTTACAAAGTTGCACAGATCTTGAGGAGTCTTCTCCAACCCTATTCTTCACATAAGCCCTATTACTTTTAGTATGCAGTTTTGTAGCATAGAAGATTTTTCAGGAACATATACATTGAATTAAAGTGGAAATGCTTATTTTTCTGTATTCACTGCTAGTAATTGGAGTAGATTGGTTTCTAAATTTAGGAAATTGATAACATGATGCAACAGACATTGAATGCAGCTTAATAAAATTGGACTTTTTTTTGGTAAAAAGAGATGACATTATCATCTAGTTTCATTAATTGTTTCTTCTAGGTTTTCCCTTTGAGGAAACACATAACTTTTCATTTCCTAATTTTCCCATGGAAATATATATACATTGAGTTAACCTGAAAAGTTGAATGAAGGAGATCCATACACACTTTTAGATACTTGTGTGTTGTGGTAGTAGTATTTGGATGGAGAGATTAATAGGGGCTAAAATATGGGTGCACTGCTCCCTTTTTCCTAAAATAAGAGGGCCAGTTGAGTGGAAAGAACACTGCACTAGGAGACAGTTACAGACTATGGGTAACTTGCTATGTGAAAGCCCTATAATCTCTTTATACATATTCTGCACCTGTAATTTGGGGAATAACAGGACTAGCATTGCCTCATGAGGATAAAGTTGAATATGAAATTACTGAAAGTATAAGTGTCTTCATTATTTAGTTTTTTTATGGTTGCATCTTTAACCATAGAACAGAATTTAGCGGTATTTGTGAAAGTTCTGAGCATCTTGTTAGCCATAGACCACTAACCTCGTGACTCCCTTCACCAAATCATCACTGCCTCTGCCCCTTTTGAGTTTAGTGCTCACTCAACCCCAAACTACCTGGGTATTAAAGCCCGGCAGAATGACTTCTGAGTGAACATATGCTCAGCATTTAAATTGTAGACCTCAAAACGCAGAAAACATTAGGCTCGGAGAAAAAGGCTGAGGCCCAGCCTAATTTTTTTTCAGCACATTTCAGACAGAGAAATGTAGTAATTCAAAGCAATGTCTAAAAAAAAAAAGCCATCAGCTTTTTCCATTCTAAATTGAAATTCTGGAAATACAAAGTACAAATTAAAAAATGATATGATACATAATGTATGTAAGTTCAGAGCCATTCTCTTTTTTCATGTTTATTTACCTTGAGGGGAGGGGGGAGGGACAGAGAGGCTTGAGAGAGAATCCCAAGCAGCCTCTGCACTGTCAGTGCAGTGCTTGACCTCACAAACCACGAGATCCCTGACCTGACCCGAAACCAAGAGTCAGACGCTTAATCAGCTGAGCCACCTCTGTGCCCCCAGAGCTATTCTTGAATTTAAATTATCTTTCCCTTTATTTGAGACATATATAAAAAGTTATTTCTGCAGCCTTCATGTAGTATAATGTCAAGGACAACATTCCTTAAGGATACCTCAAATAGTACTTGAGAAATACTATTAAGAAAGACATACTGCTATCGATACTGCCATGAAGTCCCAATGAGACCAATATTGCATGGCTACATTCTTTTACCTGGAATATGATTGTTTTATGAATGTATAAGATTCCTTACGGTCAGATTGAATTGGTATAATGTATTGTCTTACTAGCTGCTACAATAATGGCTGTGTAGTCCCCAAACATGCTATAAATCCATTGTAATCCAAAATTCTACTCCTTATGGATAAACTGACACTGAAATGAGAAATGTCAACATAAGCAAGAATTTAGTGAATATCCAGACTAAAGAAAATTATCCAGACTTCAGAAAAAATCAATTTATATATTGACCTTGGAGAAAGGCACTAAAATGGATATGTGAAAGGTGAGGATACAGTTCTACTAAGCTAGGGCTTATGCCTGTGCCCCAAGCTACACAGATGGGAAACAGTAAAACCTATCCCATTATGAGACATTTCCATCCCTTTAGCTTTTTTAGCTAAAAGTGCTGAGTATTGGTCTTAGATATGGTGAGTGGTTATGGATTATCTCTGTGCATCAAAATGCTTACCCATTAAACATGGAATCCATGGTGGCATCCAGAGGCTGCCTTCTTGTGCAGAGGCGAAGACTCCATCCAGTCATACAGTTGCAAAGCATTCTCTACTGAGAAGCTCCTGGCCACACTAATTCATGGCCACGTTAATTGCTACTGGCTAAGAAATGGCCCTAAGTTAGAACAGTGCCTATCAAACTTGAATATGCATGTGAATCACCTGAAACACTGGCTAACGTGTAGAATCAGTAAGTCTGGGGCAGGGCCTGAGATTCTATATTTCTATCAAAGTCCTAGTTGACACTGGTTCTTTCAGTCTGGAACCATACTATGAGTAGTAAACATTTAGACTTATCAGGTTTTCCTGTCCCATGAGACTAGGAAAAAGCATGGAAGAAAAACAGTTTTGCAAAGGTTACAATTGCAAAGGAACATTTTTCCATGTGTCCCAATTTGAATACAGATAAAAGAATAAGACTGTTCTTGTATCACCTTCCCCCCTTAAGCAGATTGTTGACTAAGAGAAGCTATAGAATTATTACTGCTTCTGAAACCTCTAATGAGTCAGGATTTTATAAATAAGTATTACTCATGATTATGTACCTTGTTTTACAATAACACGTATTTAAAATCTGGACCCCTAACAAGAATTTCAGAATGAGTCCCTTTACTTTTTGTAAAAAAAAAAAAAAAAAAACACACAATAGACAGATTTCTGATATATTCAATTTTAAGAACAGGCCTGCTCAGATAGGATTTATCCTTTTGCTTCCATACAGATGCACAGAGGACTTCTGATTGATCGACTGATTATTAAATTAAATATCATAAAGTTAAAGCCATCTATAATCTCACTACCTAGAGACATTCACTGTTGGCTTTAGCTACTCACAAAAAGTCATCACATGTGATATGTTGTGAATCACTTATGCTTCTCAACTTCTTCCTTTATTTCAAGAAAGTACCTAAACCTTTATGATACTACCAAACAAAGTAGGTTTCTAAGAAAATGTAGAATAGAGAAATGTAGTAATCTAAATGTCTAGGAAAAAAATAACAAAAAAAATTGTCTCCATCCATCCTAAATTGGAATTCTAGAAGTATACAGTACAAATTAAAAATTGTAATAGGATATGTAATGTACATAAGTTCAGAGCTATTTTCTCTCTCTCTCTTTTTTTTTTTTCATTGTTTTTCCAGAACCAATGCTTTATGCATTAAAGAATTTGGCAGTTTTCTGGCACAAGTCCTTACTGTTTCATTGTCAAGTGTAAAAAGATTATAAAGTATGTTTTTCTCATTTAAATTAAGTTTGAGGACTATAGAGATAATTATCAATAAATGGGTTTGATATATTCTTTATTATAAACCTAGACATCTTTTTGGGTGAGTTTCCTACTTTGAAAGTTATCTTAGACTTCATTCAGTAGAGGTAAGGATCTAAAAGTTTAAAAAGTAATTGTTCAAAAGAAGAACAGAACTATTTAAGCAATCCTTAGTACACCTACATTAAAACACCGAGGTTTCCAGTCCAATAAAAATAAGAAGAAAAATGAAGTAATCTATCACAGGTATGTACTCTAGATTTTTGTTTAGATGCCATCTTGTTGGCTATATGGAGTATTTATATAAACATATGATAGTCTATTTCAAGGTGACAATAAAATAAAGTTCAAATTTACTTATTTTATTCCTTTGTCTTTTTTCTCATTGCATGTAAAGGAACCCTATTCTTTTCAATGGAAAAAAGAAATGTTAGTAGAACAAAGAGTGAGTGGAGGGGATGGTTGGAATGACCAAAACTCTCTGTCATACTTTTCCAAATATATAACCAGAAAAATGAATTTTAATACATTGACTTAATTCCCAGCTGGAGGAAATAAGCAATCATATTTCTTTATGTTATGCGTACTTGTTAGTCTGTTGTTTATTTAGTATGGATATGATTAGTGTAAAAATATTTCTTTTAAAATGAATTTGACCATGCCTTAGAAGAATTTTGTAAGAGTTTAGTTAATTTAGGCAATAGAGGGAAATATAGCAAGTGTTTTTTTAGTTTTAAGCTTATGATATAAAAGTATCACAATTAGATTTTAATGATAACCCTCCCCTAAATGGCCCATATATTCCTAAACTTTACTCAGTAGCACAGAAAAGAAACACTCTCTTGACATTCCATATTCTTATTTAGTCATTCATTCAACAGATTTTTAAGTATCTTCCATGCGCTTTACATTTTTCTAGGTCCTGGAAAGACAGAAGAGAGGGAAACATCTGTCCTGAAATTTATATTCCAGAAAAAGCATTTGAGAAAGTTTCTACTATGCATTCAATAAACACTTATTGAATGCCTCTGTAGTGTTTTCCTAGCTCCTATGTATATAAGTAGTTGAAGGAGATAAAATACTTCGGTGGCTTAAATATCATCTTTCTAAAACATCCCTCAGTTCTAAACCAGTTGCTTCCTTGTCTGTATTCCTGTGTTACTTTATATGCACCTATATCATAACAAAGGTCACACTGCATTATACTTGTATATTCAAATGTCTGTCTTCTCCGTGGTGTCTCCATGAAGATTGAAACCCTGTTTTATTTATGTCTTATCCCCATGAACAGCACAGTACTTGCCCGAGACAGTGACTGGCATTGAAGAGGGTTGATATGTCACTTTGGCCTTCAGAAAGCTTTCACTTCGATGGGGATGGGAAAGGAGATAGGAGAACCCACTCATTAAGAGAAGTGAAGTTCTCTAAGAGATGGGCTATCCTTCCTGTAAATTTTCAGTTAAAGGATCCCTAGTAGAATAATAATTTAAAGAGAGAGAGAGCATTTATTTAACATGCTAAGTGAGGAATGTTAGTTGGCCACTTCATAAAAGGAAACAAAAAAGATTATTTTCCTAGATATTTAAAAAAATTTTATTAATGTTTATTTGATTTTTGAGAGAGAGAGAGACAGAACATGAGCAGAAGAAGGACAGAGGGAGAGAGGGAGACACAGAATCCGAAGCAGGCTCCAGGCTCTGAGCTGTCAGTACAGAGCCCAACGCGGGGCTTGAACTCCCAGACTGCGAGATCATGCCCTGAGCTGAAGTTGGTCGCTTAACCAATCAAGTCACCAAGGCATCCTGATATTTAAATAAAAACTTAAGGGAATCATGTTTATATGTAACAGCCACATAGTCTTATATAAGCTAAAGTAAACAAGGCCATGTATGAAATGGTTACATCCACAGAAAGATAAACATTTACTAAATCTTAGGCAAAAAACTTAGAAGCCCCCCACCCATCTGAGTTTCCACATATGTGAACGGTGAAAAATAGTCAAAGCATCTAAGTGAGGATCAGCAGGGAAACAAGAAGCTGATCCCGTGCCCTGAAGAATTGTATTTCACATGGGGTCCTTATTTGTCCCATCCTCATTCCTTTTCTCAGTATACACGGAATCTGTGCCCTACACTTCGACTTAAATGGGTGACATCTTCTGCTGTTTGTTGTTTAAGTGACTTATATTCTTGATGTAAATGGTGTCCTCTTCTCTTTATTTATTTATTTTTTTAATTTTTAGTTTTGAGTGCAAGGAGGGGCAGAGAGAGAGAAGGAGACAGAGGATCCAAAGCAGGCTCTGGGCTAACAGCAGAGAGCCCCATACGAGGCTTGAGATCATGATCTGAGCTGCAGTCGGATGCTTGACTGACTGAATCATCCAGGTGGCCTGGTGTCCTCTTCCTCTTTAAATTCATCTGCTCAGGCATAAACCGTATTGTCAAGTAGTGTATGAGCTATGTGCCTACATATTTTGCATCATATGTAACTTGTGATATATTTTTGACACGCTTTACTTTTTTTAATATTTATTTTTGAGAGAAACAGAGAAAGCGTGAGTAGGGAAGGGGCAGAGAGAGAGGGAGACAGAGGATCCAAAGTGGGCTCTGTGCTGGAATGGGCTTGATCTCACGAACTGTGAGATCATGACCTGAGCCAAAGTCTGAACACTCAACTGACTAAGCCACCCAGCTGCCCCAAGAATTTTATTGAGAAAGAAATAGAGCCGACTTGGGGTAGTCAACAATGAAAGAGGAAGGTGAAAGTTATGCTCCCACTTTTCCTTGGCATAATCGTTTTACTTTTTCTCCACCTCATCCAACCTTGCCCTCACTCCCAGAAAGACCCCCTTTTTTGGGGAACCCATGGAAATTATTCATGTTGTCTGAGTGAGAATATGCTCAGTCCATGAAATGCCTTGAGGACCTTTCACATAAATTGGCCACTTCTAGATTTAAATAAGAGGTTGAATAGATTTAAGGGAGTTTTGTGAATAGTCACATTGGTTGCAAAACGCAGTACTTTTGACATGGAGTGGGACTTTTATCAGAGAGAGAAGCTAAAGAAGTCACTATGTGCTTTGAATGAGGTTTTGAGTCATTGTAGACACTGCCTGAGGTCAGGCCCCAAAGTATTTTCACTGCCAGAGGGACAGAGCAAGATCACCTGTCTCAAGAAAAAGGAGTCTGCAGGGCCTAATTATTTGATTCTCTTAGAAGGCTATATCATTTACGTCTTCTGGTAGCTTTGACCTATAATTATCACCTTCTTTGTTATGGTCCTTAAGGAGTCCAACTGCTGGGGCCATCCTAATGGCAGTGATTTGACCTGTGCTGAGTATTTGTTTACATTCCTGAAGTGAAAAGCACCTTCTCCCCACCCTGTGACCCAGGCGACGGTGACTGATAGAGGGATCCCACTTTGCACTGTTTCTCTGAGCTTAGGTGATGAGCAGTTGTGAGCATGCTTCTAGCCCCACTTTAGAAACAACCTCTTATTTCAAAAACAGTAAAACCATAAAAATCTTCTGAAGACATCTCTAAGTGACACCACTTGTAGAGCGATGAAAACAAAGTCGGTGACTTTTTACTTAGAAGATAGCGATGTTTCTGTTTGCTGCTAATAGCATTATTTTTCTTCATATCAAGATAAAATAAAAGATCTGAAAATGTATGTATATATATGGATTATTTTTTGCATAAAGAGTTGAAAATTCGAGTCAGTCGTACACACATATACACCCACAAACACACAAACCCACAATATCCCTTCAGGAAAAAGTCACTCTGAGAAAAGTTTTTCATGAGAAATGTAAATTAAACAAAAGTGGATTCCCAAGCTTTTTTTAGGCTTGCAAGTGCTCATTTACATGAACGCCTTCACCCCTGTGATATTGCCAAATATGCCAATAACAAGTGAAACCTATCTCAGATATTATTCCTAAACATTTTTGTAAACCTGAGGGGGAGGGGAGTTTAAAATCTGTATCTTTATTTTAAGAATTTTAATTGCTGGAAATGTTTAGCTATCAAATGGAAAGCACCAATACAATATAATTACATTTTTAATCAATGAATTTTGATCATGATAAGGTTTCTTGTGCTATTTATTATGATGTTCTCTGGTTCTGAACTGGTTAGTTTGTTTCTTCATCGGTGTGTGTTTTCTGTTCTCAGAGAGTTGTCAGTCTTTCTGAGTAGCTTAAAAAAGAATGCTTTGCAAGGTACATAATCACGGGATTTAATCCCAACACTGATTTTTCAACCAAAATATACTTTCGACCATTGTCTTTTGGCGCAGACCCCTAATGCCTGAGGAATGCAGAGCCCCGGTACAGACCGCACAGATGTTGACTTCAGAATGCTCCCGGCTCTGTCGCAATGGCTACTGTACCCCCACGGGCACGTGCTGCTGCACCCCAGGATGGGAAGGGGACTTCTGCAGAATTGGTTAGTATGTCTGTTGTGCCCAGAAAAGACTGGGCATGGGACAGTCCTTAGGAACTCAAGAACTTACCATCAGCTCTTTCTGCTAGAATTATCTACTCTTCAGAATTTAGCCACTTATAATATGAATGCTCAGTTTGTTTCTGAACTTGCAAATGAAATCTTTCCCATTCTCTTTATGTAAACAATTCACTTACGTAAGTTAATCATAAATGTAAAAAGACTTTAAAATAATTGAGTCCTTTCAAATGGTGAAAAATGAAAACGGCACAACTAGCTCATCTGTACAAGCTCTCAGTCCTAGGTTTGAGATTTCACACCAGCCAATGACCTAGTGTTTGCAAAGCCCCTCTCCAAGTGCCAGCATTTTCCAGACACCCCATAAATGCCCTCCCTAACTTTACTGCTTGCCTTCTTGCTACAGTGCACTAAAACCAGGGTTTTTCAGTGGGTGTTACTAAATAAAAAGGGGAAAATGCAATTATCTAGAGGCACATTATGAGATTTTTTAATTCTTTTTGCCATTCCCTTGTGAACCGTCAACTAGGTAAGCAGCTGCTCAGAGACAGCAGAAGAGATTTATTCCACAGTTACTCTATCCTTTAACCAGGGGTTTCCTCAATTACATGTGATGATGTTTAAATTCTACTTGGTGTGAAGCAAATTAGATAAATTCAGATACCCAGAGTCTAAGATGTATGTATTGAAAATCCATTTCAGAAATTTTTTTTCTTTTCATGTTATCTATGTGAGATGATGGATGTTAGCTAAATCTGTTGCGGGAATCACTTTGCAATATAGGTAACCCAGCACCTGAAACTTATACAGTGATATATGCCACTTATTTCTCAGTAAAAGTGGAAGAGATTTACATAAGAATAAATGCATTTTTAATGCATTGTCAGCAACCAGCATATACCTATTACTTATTACTTACAAATATTTCAAATATTAAAGTATCTCTTGCCAATGAGAATTTGTCAAACTAATATTTAATATTATATTTTATGTATAAATGTTATCTTTTCTGTATTTTAAACATAAGTTTGTTTCAAAAATTCTAACCATAACTTGTCTATATTTTGCCTAACAAAAGGTAGGCCACATTTAAAGTCACATACACAGTGTACATTTTACGTTTAATTTGATTCAGCACTAATAACACTACATGATTGATTAATACTATGGTTATATATCTAAGAGAGAGTTATAATTAAAAGTCTACAAAAATTAGGTAATTACATTAATTAAAATAGACGCTTACATTTTATTTACCCATTCTGTCTTTTTTCCTTGGTTGACCAAAAAATAATAATAATAATAAGGATCAGTGTTCAAATGCACAGATATTCTAATTCTTGATAATGTATCTTCATTCTGCCCCCTTTAATGCCTGATAATGCTTATTCTCTCTGCTTCTTTTATATAGTGTCCATTTTGTTTCATGCGTTACTTTGCATTTTGCCTAACCTCTTAAGTCATCTCAAGTTATCAGATAATAAATATTTTTTGAATGCCTGCTAGCAATAGTATGTTTAAACTGAGGGTAAACAAATTTATTTTGAATATAGGCAGCATTATACATACCATTATAAATAATAATAATAGATGATGTAAATGAAAATTGACATTCTTTGAGGTTACATGAAGTTTTATTTCAGTAATCTTTCTACTAATCAGTTAAAATAGTTTGAATATGTAAGATCAGAACCATTTTATAAAAGTAATCTATTCATGATCTTTTTGACCCAAGCAAGAACTTTATTCATATACTAACATAGTTCATCAACCACAAATTTAAAAAAGAAAATTATCTAACTATTCTCTTGTTTTTTCTTTTCCATTTGTCAACCACAGACCCCTGGGTTTTGATTAATGCATTTGAAAAGGTTGAAATAACCTTGTCCCTTGAAAGTATGAAGACGCGTGTTCAAGGAATTTGTTTCTGTCCACAGTGGCTGCACAGCCCTCATTTATCCCATCAGTAAAAGACAACTTCTAAAACCCATTTTATCTCTATATCTCATTTTAGCAGTAAATCTTTACATTTCCCACCTATATGGTTGTGGTAAAAATCCTTTTATGAAGAGATTCTGTGTGGAGAGTCACCCTGAAAAGGATTGACCGACTGCACTGCCCCAGAAGGGGCTACAAAGTGTCATCAGAGAGGAAGCAATGCTGTGCACCACCTGGGAGCTAAGGGAAGGAGGAGTCCAAGGGAGCTTTTCCATCTCACCCAGACTAAGAACTAGCCGTTCCTGTATATTTCGCTGGAGATGCTGAAGCCGCTGGGTCTCCCTCTCAGCCCAGGCCCTTCCACATTAAGATCCTACCCTGGAGACACGGGAACATAGAATTATTTGAAAGGCCATCTGTTGGAAATGCCCTTACGGAGTAGAGATATTTGAAGGAACGGAAATCCTCATTTTAAATAGAGTCAGTTCTGCAAGGGATTGAAATGGTTTCCCATGATCTCTGCTTCCCTAGAAATGCCTCCCTTTTTCTATTGAGTTCTAGCTCCCACATAACTGTGGGTCTGGAAACCTTTATTCATTCTTGTTCTTTATTATCTTTTGGATCATTGTTGGACTGGCTACCTCCTTCTTTCCCTCCCTTCCCTTACTCATCAAATATTTGTTGGCCTCATTGCTCGGTGCTGTTTCTGACATGCAGAATGAGAGTGTGATTTTATTGCCTTTTGTTTTCCTGCCAGCAAAATGTGACCCAGCATGTCGTCACGGAGGTGTCTGTGTTCGACCAAACAAGTGCCTCTGTAAAAAAGGATATCTTGGTCCTCAGTGTGAACAAGTGGACAGAAACATCCGCAGAGTGACCAGGGCAGGTATTCTTGATCAGATCATTGACATGACATCTTATTTGCTGGATCTAACAAGTTACATTGTATAGTTTCTGGGACTGTTTGAATATTCCTTTCCAATGGGCATTTATTTTTAATCCTGTCATTAAAAAGAAAGACTGTTATCCTGCTACACACTTCCTGTGATTTCATTTTCTTTTATTAATTTAAAAATAATTTCCAGAAATGTGCAGATCCTGTGTGTGTATGTTGGCACGTTTGTTCACATATGCACATACACACACACACTCAAAACCCCTGTACGTGTGGTTGCATAACAGATGGGTTTTAAATATATATTTCCTTGCGTGGAGTGATTTACACAGAAATTCCATTGTAAATTGATAACGGAATTTTTATGTCACCAGAAGAGATTATCTGACTTCCCAGGAATTTTCTGTCTGTAATAACTAAAGTCAACTTTAATGGAGTTTTGAAACATTACTGTGCAATCTGATGGATCTAATAAAAAAGGCAATATTTTTATATTAAAGGATTATAATGTGAGAGAATGTTTCAGAATTCCCTGATGAATTTCTAAATGGGCGACTTGATATAAAATTATAATTTTCAATTGTATCAATGTATCCAATTACAGAATGTTACCCACTTACCTTTTTATTGGCAGAGAAATCTGGTTACTCTAGTTTAATCTCAAGATTGTTTTCAAGTGTTTTATAATTAAATCATAACGGCATATTCTGCAATCAATCTTCCTAAAAGGTCTGCTTTTATTATATATTGTATCTAACAATAGGCACTGGGTTTGTGTTACCTATTTATATTTTTTATTTTATTTTTATAATATAGACATCACCTAGATGAAACACCTTTGCCCTGTCCTGTAAAATACTAAAGTTACATTTTTCACCAACTTAATTGGAAAGAAGGGGAGTGAGAAAGCAAACAGTCTTTAATGTGCTGTGGATCTAATCTAGCAATGTGCCCTTGTGCCAACATGTAATCATTAATGACAGATGAAAAAGCAAGAAAACAGCCAATCCTTATAAAATTCCAGTATTAAACATATGTAAAGTGCTTTTCACCATAGCAAGACTGTCAGAGTATATGTGATTAGAACGTTGCAGATTTCACACTGAACGAACCTCACTGGAGAAGAGCTCACTCATTTCTAACAAATCTGGGCGATGTAAGCTGTCACTTGTACACATTTTTAAAATCCTAATTCTTGCCAAATAGGAGTCTTAATGTATATGTTCCTTTTAAGAACTCAGTGAAAATCCTCCTTGGTTAATGTATGAATACATTTCTGTAAATGTTCTGTTCAGGTTTTTAAAGAAATGCCATGATCTAATTTAAAGCTGCAAAAAGACTGATAGACATTTTTCTTACTGGTTTTTGAGGCCGGCTCTCCACCTTGGACTGTAACAAAGTCATAAGGCCTCTTTGCACTACTGAGAAAACATCTATCGTGACATGCACACACCCGTTATTGGTTGCCCTTGTGTAAACATCTGTTCTTCCAGAATCTAAATTGTAGACAAGTATAGATTATGAGCACAGGCTGACTTTCCAAGCCTGTTCCTTACCTTTGGGAATATGAACCTCAATTAAAAAGAATAAAATCGCTTAACTAGTATTTCTCTATTGTTTTAAAGTGAGAGGTTTGCAATTAAAGCACAGTGAGCATTTACGTAGAAAGGTTGGTTAAGTACACTGCTCTTGTCTTCCATATATGATTGCTTAAGTTTCAAGTGACCTCATGCCAAATGGAAATGGGTTGAGAAATCTTGGTTCAGTGCTTAGTGAACAATAGCCTGCATTAAAAAGTGCATGCATAATTTTGCACAATTTAGATTCAATTGACAGTCTATTCAAAGAAGTCTCGGGATTAAATGAGCATGGAGACCAAATTGCCCTCTTACCCCAGAAAAGGGGTGGTCCCTTCCAGTCACACTAACACTTCATTGGCCCAAGAGTGTGACAAATCTTGCAATGAACCTGCAGTAGCCCGCATCTGGAGGTTAATAGCAGTCTTTTGTCTCCTTCGCTTTCTCTTCATAGCCCTTTTACTGAATTCCATCACAGAAAGTTTTACAATTAAAAAAAAAAATGTCCTGACAACCATTTTTGTAAATGGACCTTACCATCTAATCATCCCTTATTCAACGTGGGTGACATTAACAAAATGTGAACTTCTGGTGAGAAAGCCAGCTGTCTAAATCTGTCAAATTGTGCAGTTTTATTACACATTCTCCTGTTCATAGTTTCACTGAAAACAATAAGGATACTGCTATATATTCAGCAAAATCTGAAAATCCAGGGTTTCTTCTTACACACTTAATCTTTCCATCTCTTCCAAAACAATCTTTCCAAAAGAAAAGGTGTAATATTGCCATTAGTCCTCCTGTTTAAAGATATCTATATTAAATTGACCAGACCCAGACTTTTTACACAGTCCTTTCCCAAGTGAAAGAGTTTCAGATGTCTTAGAAAAACATATGTACCCCAGGTGTCACTGCCTTTTCTATTGTGAACCATTAGAAGAAAAGGCCAAACTCTTCTAAAAGAGAAGATAGCAAGATCCATGGATTTTAAACCCGAGCAAAGAAAGTCAAGTCGTTGGAGCCATTTCTTTTTGTCCTTGGGAGAGAAGTAAATAGCAGTGGCTAATTGATGGCGACGTATTTTAAACTCAGTGATCATTTCAAAAAAATCTTTGACCTTTTTTTTTTCCAATCAGATTTTTAAACTGTGACTGGAGAATTCTTTTTAATGATCCATGATAGGCAGGTAGGAATTGGTTAAAAGTATGAGCTAGGGAAAAGTTACTGTTTTATCATGTGAATGGCAGCATCTACTTGGTTCTGAAAGCACACAATCAGAATGGAGAAAATTATGTTCTTGGTATGAATGTAGATGTGTGAGATAAAAATAAAGAAATAGAAAAATTTATATTATTATCCCTTTGTCCATTCTGGAGCTTAAGCCCTGGGTGTCAATTTAATATGAAATGCTGTTATGGAAGTTATAAAGGGTTGGAAAAAAACTTTCTACCACGGCTTTTGCCAAACTCTTGTCCTGCTTAATAGAACCTTGTTTTCTGGACAGTTATTTAAGGCAATGAGAAGAAAACCGAACTGGCACATCATTAGGCTGAAAAGAAAGGAAGAGTTAAAAAAAAAAAAAAAAAAACAACTTCAATGATGATAAAAAGTTCCATCTATACCTTCTTGGAATTTTGTTTCAATATGGCTATTGTAAAATATATCTCTTATTCCAACACAAAGAATACATGGAAGTTTTCTCAGATTAGTGGACTATCTCCTAAACAAGGAGCAGAGAAACATACACATACAACAGAGACACACGACCTGAATAGAAAACCATTCTCTTTTTCATTTATATACTTCAGAGCAGGCACCTCTTGTCTATTGATTTCTTTGAAAATAACTACATGCCAGTGTATCAACAACTTTAATATGTTTCTTTTCGATATTATTTTTTTAAATCTCTGAATCATAAACTGTAAACAAGCCTACCAGGCATAAAATATGAGGTGAGCTGCTACATCCAGGGTCTTTCAAAGTACACATGAACTTAAACCTAATTATTAGTCTAACATTCTTAGCTTTGAAACAAAAAAGAGACACCAAGCCCGAATTTTTAAGAGGAAAAATAAGTATACCTTGGCAGGTGGAGTTGGCTGATGGATATATTAAAGTTTCTGAGTGTCTCTATAGAATGTTACCTATGGTATTTATCTCTACCCCCATCTCTGTCTCTATTTCTCTCTCTCTCCCCTCCCCCCCCATATATCCTTCTTCCTTGTTACCTCTTCCTGCTCTTCCATTTCTATCCGTTTTGACTAAACAGATATGTCCTCAATACACCCATAATGACAATGTCCTGGGGTAGATAGCTGTTGATTTTGCTCATTTTGATCTTTTCTTTGTTTTCCTGAAAAACACCATCTCCCAATGTCACATGTGCTCAGACTCTATCATGGAGAACATAGACAACTATGAATCTATCAAATCGACCTATTATAGTTGTCGAAATAAATAACTAAAAGGATAAATGACTACAAGCCTGGATGCTCCAGCTCGGCTTGTCTTCCATCAAAGATACAGGAAAACACAAAGAATATCCTGGTCAAGAGCTTGAGCTAATGGTAGTAAAAGTTAGCAGCTGTTTCCTAGTCAGGCATGACCATCTCTATGAAGTCTGTTTTGAAGATTATTCCAAATCTCTCCTTTCCCCACCTCTGGGATGAGACTTGATTTCTCTTCCAGAGAACTCAGATCAGAGTTCCATGCCCAGAAAATGTACATATATCTGTATCCCCGCTAGGAAGTGAGTGGGCTTATTACTGTGAATACTTTCAGAAAGGCCCTCTTCAGAGTATCCTATAAAAAATATATTTGCTATCTTATGTTCTTTCTCTTCACTGTAACTCAAGGTAGTCATACCTCCAATAATTAATGATGTCAAAGAAGGTGGACAATGAAGAATAGAAACATTTCAATATGAAAAATACTGAAACCATGACCGTAAAACCTGCCAAGCACTAATTGGAGCTAACTTCAACACTTCTTTCTCTTAAATATCTTTCTCTTAAATATCCTCTTAAATATCCTCTTAAATATCCTCTTAAATATCCTCTCCTAAGTTTTAAAATTGCTTTAAAATAACTATTCAGGACAGTGAGCTGCATTCAAGACAGCACAAGTGCCATCTTCTTGTCAATCATAGTGGTCACTTCCCTAGCTGCTATGAGAGATGTATTCATTTGTGAGATGAGCACTTTTCTTAAAATCTCCAATTAAATATGAACCCAAGAGATGCCCATCGTTTACCTTGCTTTCTTTTGTATAGGTCATATAAAAATGGATTGAAAGAATAAAGAATAAATAATGGATTCCTTGTATCCACATAAAGCCTTAGGCTTAAAACTTGTTACTGCCTTATTTTTTAGCCAGACTACACATTGACCTACCAAAAAACAAAAAGTATCAATTCAACGTGAATTCTAACCTATTAGAATTTGCTTATGTATATCACAGCCAGACATCTAGTTTCAGTAAGGATTTTTTTTTGTATATGTCAATTATATATTACCTAAAATCAAAATACATGTGTGTATATATATATATATATATGCAAATTAGCAAATGTTTGGTGAGTTATCTCAATTGACTGTAATACGTTAAGTTTAAAAAAGCACAATTTTTACCACATAGTATAGAAAGAACAGAACATTGACAGTGATGGAAAATTCATAATGGATGAATTTACAATAAGCTTTGTCTTCATAATTAGAAACTAATTCCGGTACGTTTCCCTTTGCACTAACAACTAGCCAATAGTTTCCATTCATATGCACAATGTGTGATCAGGTTTGGTGTAGTCTACGCCCAGAATGTATGTTGGACATTTCTTTACCTCATTCTTAAAATCGGAGACATGACTTTTCCTAGAATAAGTTACTATTTCATGTATAGTAAAACCTAATACTATTAATACATTCTATTCATAGTACTGTTATTGAGAGATTAAATTAACAGCCTTATGAGAAGTCAGGTACTCTCCATATCTCATAGCCACAGGACATTTTTGTACATGCATTTCACCAAGAATGACATAGTAACAAGATAAATGATACGAAGCTACTATGGAATTTGGGTGGCTTAATTCCCTAGGACGTGTTGAAGACTATTAATTTGAAAGAAACCCATTTAATTAAAATGAAATTATCAAATCATTATCATCAATAAGTATAAAGGAAATCTGAAAAAAAAACCACCCTGTGTCTCTCCTGGCTTTATCTTTATGATTAATTTTGTCCAGTTTTAAAGAATAGTTAACTTTATTATTCTTCTAACATGTTTTCATTCTTCTAGCTGTTCATTTTCCTTTAGGTTGTTGACAAGTAACAAATATTTGCTTGAATTTCCATTAGGAGGTGGAAAGCTGTGGGAACAAGTGGTAAAGGCAGGTATATGTTTGAGAGAGCAGATTAATATAGGTACTAGTTGGGATTTCCATAAATGTTCTTTAGAAGAGTAACAGGCAAAGCCATTGGCTCAGATAATCCCTCTAAATTTGACTTAATCTGATTTATTTAACCAAGTTATTAAAACATTCAGTTCTCTTTGATCAATCCTCTATTATTCAGCTACCTTTCCATTCATTAAGTCCACAAATATTTATTGAAGTGCCTAGCATGATTATGTGCTATAGAAAAGGCAAGGACATTTACAATGGGGGATTGTGAGCCCAGTGGGTATGATGAACATGTTTGAAGGAAAAGATAATAATCGATCACACCCAAACAGCCCCAATTCAACTCAACTTTAGAGTCCAGCAATAATAGTACAGATGGCGGAAAGTACATCTGTGTGTATCTATACGTGTGCACACATCCATGTATATATATTTATCTATCTGTACAAACACTACATATGTATACACACTATCTATGTAATATATAATATATGTATAATGCATATAAATTCTAACAAGTGTATTTGTGTTATCTTTAAAATAGAACGATTGTATCTTGAAGTGGTAAATGCAGAGAATTGGTTTTTATTGTTGATCTGTGGATTTAATGATTTTTAGGTGAAAAGGATGTTTAATTGTACAATTTCTTTTCTTAATTTAATATATTTATGTAAATGCATGCCTGAAATTTGGTTAGATTGGCTGTGTTTTGTGTCCTTTAACATGATCAAATGTATTAAACTTTATCTTATGACCTGATGTATATGTGCTATTCTAAAATTCTTTTTTATTTTAGTATTCAAAAGTTTTTCCTAAATATTTAGAATGATTATATAAACGCTTATTTTCAAATATTCTGTACCCAAACTACTTCCTTAAAATATGCTTGCTTTTTGTCACTTTTCATGTTCTAATTTTAACATTTTATTCCCCAAAATATATGCCAATGTTAAGGGTCAGTTTCATTGCATATATATATATGCATGGATATATACATATCCATATATATATATATATGATGGCCATAAGAGGTTATGTTGATTCAAATTTATTCTAATTTGTAAATAGTTTAAATCTGACCCCTTTAAGTCAGTAAGAATTAATAAAAGAGCAGCTGAGAGTACTGAGAGTCCAAATTGAAGGGAAGAAGTATGTAGAAGGGGAGAGACATGTGAAAAGGTGATTGCAGATAGCCCAAAGCTTGCCATTTTCCTTTCAGTTAACCCTATCAGGAGTATTTATATGTATGGTCAGATATGGTACTTTGAACATAAATTTTAAATCTGCCAATGCTCTTTAGAAGAGCAAAATGATTTTATCAGGGTCTCCTTTCTTCCTGAATAAATACATCTCTGACTCATTGAGAAGAAAAGCTGTTTCTCCATACGAGATCATTATTTCTAAGAGAATAAAAACTGTTATAAAGTGCTTATTCATAGCAGGGTCCCTGAGGTCCGATTAGTCTCTAACAGCTTTAAGTTAGGCAAAATCACCCCATGAAAGGCACCCTTTAGTTCATTCCACATTGCCAGGGGAGCACCAGAGTTCTCTCTTCCTCCAGCACTGCGCTTCTAGTCTCAGTCCCCACAGCTTAGCCCTTAATCACCCTGTGTTTCCTGCGCATGGCTGGTCTTCCAACCAGATCATAAATCTCCTGAGGGCATCTTCTACCTTTATCATTCCTAACAGAGCAGTTCCTGCATACTTGCCTTAAGGAAAATAATAATCATACATAGGGAACAGCCTAGAGATGCAGATGGTTTCTTGTTGCTAATCTCTCTGAGTTCCCTCACTCTCCCTTGACTGGCTTCTCAGCAGTGCCATCACCAGTGTAATCAGATCCCGGCATTCAATTCCCTTTGTAATGGTTTCTGTTTTCCTTTTTTAGAATGTGATACATGTCTTAATAAGAGTGTGTCAGACACAGATGAGAAGAGATAACATAGTGGAATTACAAAGGAGCACAATGAGATCTCCTGTAAGAGAACACATTCAGAATTCATTGCCTTGAATCCCAATGTAATCATGGGAAGATGAAGTCAAAGAGATCCTACCTGGAAACCTGATACAAACTCTTAAATTATTTAGGCAGCTACCAATGGAAAAGGCATTCCCACAATTATCATTAAGAATTTTTATACCTCACGGGGTGCCTGGATGGCTCAGTCAGTTAAGCATCCGACTCTTGATTTCAGCTCTGGTCATGATCTCACAGTTTGTGAGTTTGAGCCCCTCATTGGACTCTGTGCTGATGGATAGCTCTCTCTCTCTCTCTCTCTCAAAATAAATAAATAAACATTTAAGAAAAGAAGAATTTTCATACTTCACATATGTACTATTACAACTTTCAGCTCCTGGGGCGCCTGGGTGGCTCAGTCGGTTAAGCGTCCGACTTTGGCTCAGATCATGATATCACAGTTCGTGGTTCGAGCCCTGCGTCGGGCTCTGTGTTGACAGCCAGCTCAGGGCCTGGAGCCTGTTTCAGATTCTGTATCTCCCTCTCTCTCTGACCCTCCCCTGCTCACGCTGTCTCTCTCTCTCAGAAATAAATAAAAAACATTAAAAAATAAAACAAAACTATCAGCTCCTAAAATAAACAAACAAAACCTATCAGCTTCTAGTTTTGTCTAGGAGTCTGATAGCTAATTTAAGAGATAGTTTTATGAATTTGCTTCTTTACACTCACTTTTATATATATGTATCTTTTTAGACTAATGTACTATTTCCAAAGAAAATACAACTTAAAATAGCAGCTACACTTAGTATCTCAAAGAAAAAATACAGTTTTTCCTATTTGGAGTTCCAAAGAGGTCGCTCTGGAAATTAAATCCTACCATCATTCAAAGAAATGAGAAGATAAAAGGAAGAAAAACAACCTGGATGAACTCTTTCTTCTGCAAATCCGTAATTTGATTTATGTTTGATTTCTCTATGACATTTTCTATGATTAAAAGAACCAGAATTTAAAAAGAAAAGAGGGGGCAGGAAGACAGAGGGAGAAGCCTGGGTACCTCCTGACTATAAAACTCATTCTTCTTGGGAGTATGCCCACATCAGAAACTACTTGAGCTCACTCTTGTAACTTAATAAGATGTTGTCAGATCCTTTTGACATATTTATAGCCTTATAATTAAAACTACTTCATCCAAAATCCATGTGCTTCGTGTAAAGCAATTTATATTATCATTGACACTCTGTTCTATGATCTACAGCTACCAAAAGCCACGCATGCCAGGTAGATTGGCAGGAACCAGGACTAGGGCTGTGAGATAGGGATCCTGGCCTTGTATCTACACCTAATTAGCCAGGTGATATTGTGTAAGTCTCTGCACCAGGACTCAGTTTCTTTATGTAAGGCTCCTTCTAACTCTAACAAGTATTGCTATTAATATTACTAATCCCAGAATCCATGTGGATTACAGATCTGAAATTGGGAAATCTTAGGCAGAAGTAAGTTGACTACTACGTTTCTTTTCTAAGAAAAGAAGCTTTTACTCATTTTTCTCTAGTCTCCCAGCCTCCTACCTTCTGTGGTTCATTGTTGTTTTCTGCTCTTCCACCCTGGTGTGATTCATTTTTTAGTCCTTTCGTGTCTCACAGCTCTCACTCTAAATTTCTTTTTTTTTTAAATAAGTAAAATCGATTATTTTCTAAATATAATTTATTGTCAAATTGACTTCCATACAACGCCTAGTGCTCATCCCAACAAGTGCCCTCCTCAATATGCCCATCACCCACTTGCCCCTCTCCCCCACCCCCATCAACCCTCGGTTTGTTTTGAGTCTCTTATGGTTTGCCTTCCTCCCTCTCTACTTGTAACTTTTTCGCACTCTAAATTTCTACAACACCATCTAATCTGTGGTCATCATTTTCTTTGTGCTGAAGAAATACACTGTTAGAGAGAGACTACCACTCCCTCCAGGGTCCTTAATGTCTAATTTTGCAACTGTCAGAAACATTATTCTCTCTTCCATGTACCATGTTCTCAAAAAGACTGCTATGGGCACCCTACCTGACAGATAGATACCATATTCTGGGCAGACAAAAGGGCATAAATGCCTGGTAAACATCATCTAAAAGTGGACAATTCATGATACAGAAGTGTCAACCTTAAAAATAAAATAGCCAGTTCTTTAACCAGCAGAAATGAGTTTATTTGAAAATAGCAGAGGAATTGCAATTTGGAACATGCAAAATATGGTGAACCACAGCAAGTTCAAAGAACAAAAGAGACGGTCTTGCTTTTATAGGGGAAAGATGGAAGTAGGGATATTTTGAACAAAAATCTATTGAAGGAGAGCAAGAATTCAGGGTTGTGGTGGCTTCTCATTGGCTGAGTTGTTGCTAGGTAGGTTGTTCTGCTGGAGTAGGTAAAGTAGCTTCTTCCTGTGGGGGTGGGGGGGAAGGGGGGTTATGAAATAAGCTGTGATAAATGGTACATTTGTGAAAACCCTCTCTTCACTGCTTCCTCACCCCATTCAGGTTTTCTTCACATTTTCATATTTACCCCTTTGGATATAGATCTTTTCTGAAAACCATCAGTGCTCACATATCTGATTATTTATTTATTAAATGTTTTTGTCTGTCTATGAACTTGTTGCCAGGAAGGACCATTCCTGAGAGTCATGTCCCACATTCTGGGAGAGTAGGTGGTGTTGGAAACCATAGAAGCTGCATTTGAACAATGAAGGTAGAAGGAGGGGCTCTCAGGCATTTCCCATTCTCAAGTTCATATCTTGTCTAGACTGTATGAATTGGAAATCATCTCAAAGCATTAAGCTAACATCATTTTATTTTTAGTGCATCACTTCTACAGAGACTTGACAGGCAACAGATACAAAGTTTAAAAATAATTACGCAAAACAGAATTAAAAGTAAATTGACAAGTCCAAGTTAAATGATGGTTCTAAATCATGACCCTAAGACCTAAAAGTAGCCAACTGACAATCAAAGAATCGTCGAGAGCCAGGTGAAATTAGTTGTAATCAGTGCACTTGTTCCCTGATCTTGTATAACTGAGTTTCTACCTCTCTACAGGCATTTATTCAGATACAACAGGTGGTACTAGCTATTGTACAAATGTCACTTTCAGTAAGTAGGTAATCAGGGCAATGAGATTATCCCAAACTGCCTTAGTCAATGAGTCAAGTGATCATAGTTGAGTTGCTGCTGCTTTGGCTATGAAATCAGCTGGGTCTTTTAAAGTTGGGGAAAGATTTCTGATCATAGATGTTCACTGGCACTTACTCTGACCCAAGGGAGAAAGGATCTCCCTACTAGGGCAAACCCAGAGTCATGTGTGATGCCTGGAAGTTCCTGTTTAAGATGGCCATGGAGGCTTAATTGGATGGACCAATAGGCAGACCGGTCGGAGGCTCCTGAGTTGTTATGAATATTAACGTGGACAATTAAATGTCCTAATAAACATTGACCTCCAATTCACCCAATATCTAAACATTTATATGCCCATGAAAATGCCATCCACCACAGACAAAAATGAAGCCAGGTGGAGAACAGAGGACTCTAGCTAAGGTCTGGTCGTTGAAAGATCCATTAGTTGACATTTCATGTTTGACCTTTTAAGCAAGGGATCAGAGGCACTGGGATGATATTCTGTGAGATACTGTCCGTTCCTAAAGAGGCCTTTTTAAAAAGTCTTGCAAAAAGGAGTTAGCCCTTTGCATTTCCCTTGGGTGGGGGGGTGGGTGGAGACAGACTGTATTTAAATAAGGAAAAGAACATGGGAAGCCGAATAAATATCATACAATTTTCAGAGACGGAGGTGCTTAGTTGAGCTAGTACAGTAATGACTGGGGAGAGGTTGAAGCAAGGTATGGGAACATCTAGCCGTAATATCCTAAGCCAATAGTTAACATCCATAGTCTTGCAAGCATAATTGACAGTGACAATGGGGATTAAGGAGAAACTGTTACAGGTAAGGCGAAGAGGTCTCTGACGAAATGAACAGATTGGAGTCTCTGGTGACAGATCCAGCAGTCAGAAAGGTCTCTTCCTTTTGCAATAGATTGGGAAAGGTGAATGAAAACATTGTTATAGAGAGAAAATAAGAAGCAACAGCAAGGAAAAGGTATACAGGTCTTTTTTTTTTTTTAATACGATTTATTGTCAAATTGGTTTCCATAAAACACCCAGTACTCATCCCACAAGTCCAGGTCTAAAAAAAAAAAAAAAAAAAGTACACAAGTCTGGCCCAGTCACCTTCAGAAAGCTATCTGTCTCAGGTGTCATTTGCTTCAATCCCTGCTAAGGTCCCATTTGGCGAGGTGGGAGGAAGTCTTTCTGAAGGTGTCTTTGAAGGTGTCTTTTCCAGTGATGAATCTCCAGGCTACAGATTATGTCTGATGTTTTTGTCTCCTGGGAGCACCCTGTGGAAAGATTGCTCTACTGAGGTATGGTTATTTTCAACAGAAGAAATTAGGCCTTGGGGCACATGGGTTAAGCATTGGATGCTGGATTTCATCTCAGATCATGGCCTCACAGTTCAATTTGTGAGGCTGAGCCCCACATCGGGCTTTGCACTGACAGCTCAGAGCCTGCTTGGGATTCCCTCTCTCTGCCCCTCCCCCACTCACGCTTGCATTCCAGCACATGCTCTCTTTCTCTCTTAAAAATAAATAAACTTAAAAAAAAAAACAAGATGCAATTAGGCCTGTATAATATTAAAACTATCGTCTTTTTATCAGTTGTTGATTAAAGTAAGCAGCGCACATTGGGCATCGGGTGAGTATTTCAAAAGATGAGAGTATATGGGTTCCAAAAGAACTGGATCTGAGATTCAGAAGAACCAACAGTGGTGCTTTTGGCCAGGGTATTTTTAGAGTTTCTACCAATTTTGTTAGTTAAGCCTTTATAATGCCATTAGTGCACTCCATTAGTCCTGAAGAGTTAGGGTGGTATGCCCAGTGAAAATGCTGGCCAAACAGCACAAACTTGTCCAACTACCTGACCAGTAAAGTAGGTTCCCCAGTCACTATGAAGTTCTCTGTACTTAAGAGTTTGGGTTTTTGTTTGCTCTTTTAATAGAGAAAACTCAGCTTCTCTAAGTAATCAATGACCCGATAAAAGCAAAATACAGAATCTCTGTTGCTAGACAAATTACATTAAAGGTAAATAAACCTTGTATACAATTTTTTTTATTGAGAGCAGACCAATAATCCAGAAAATGTCCTTTTCACAGAGAGAAAAAGCAAACTCTAATTTTGCATGAGTGGATTTTGATATTAACTAATTTTTAAATAAATTCAGTTTAATCTTAGGTAGCTGGACCACACATTTAAAAAATATCCTTTTCAAAGATTTCTTTTCCACAAACTTTCTACAACTTACTATTCTCTTACCAATAATGCACACCCTACTTTCCTTGCCTTCTCATGTATGGTCATTTGCTTCCCTCCTTATCGTTCCTACTAGTGTATGTATATATATGTTATATATACATACATCTATAACATACATATATTAACTATAACATACATATATTAACATATATGTGTGTATATATATATATATATATATATACACACCCTTAGAATTAGAATTCTTAACCCTTAGAATCCTTAATTCCTAGTGAAAACTAAGAAGTAAGCAATTGCGGACCAATAAATTTATAAATGCATTTTATAATATCTAGAAGCATATGTCCTTTTAAATAGTACAGTCTTTCAGTGTGGCACAAGACATGCTTACTAACAGTCCTAAATTTATCTTTAATTTCTCTGCAGTAGGAAGACAAAAGTAGATAAACCTATGTTCAGTGATCAATGTTCTAGTGTTTTATCTTGCTTGGAAAATAATTCAGATATTTAATGAAATTCCAACATTTAATTTAACTTAGCAAAACCCAACAGTTTCAAGTTACCAAAAAGATCTGTGGAAGCTACTCTTTTTAAGTATACATACCATAAAACATAATTATTGCACCTAAAAACTTAAAAAAAATTTTTTTAATGTTTTAATTTTATTTCTGAGAGAGAGAGAGACAGCATGAGCAGGGGAGGGTCAGAGAGAGAGGGAGACACAGAATCCTAAACAGGCTCCAGGCACTGAGCTAGCTGTCAGCACAGAGCCCAATGCAGGGCTCGAACCCAGAACTGTGAGATCATGACCTGAGCCAAAGTTGGACACTTAACCCAGTGAGCCACCCAGGCACCTGGCACCTAAAAATTCTTATCCCATTTTTATCTATCTATATCATTTGTTCCCAATAACTATGTTTACATTACTCACAAAAACTTCATGAGACATTAGGCAAAATTAGCCATTATCTCAAGTGGATTTTCTTGTTTGAAGCAGAGATAGTATTAACTTGTTTGATTAATAAACCCAGCTAGAATCAGTTATTTATTGGCATTATATTTAATGCTGATAACTGTGGGGGCAACTGGTGCCTCAGTCGGTTGAGTGTTGGACTCTTGATTTTGGCCCAGGTCATGATTCCAGGGTTGTAGAAATCGAGTCCCACATTGGGATCTGTGCTTGGTGTGGAGCCTGCTTAAGATTCTCTCCCTCTCCCCCTGCCCCTCTGCCCCACATGCACTCTCTCTCTCCCCCCTCCACTCTAAAATTAAAAAAACAAACAAACATGCTGATAACTCTGAAGATGTGCCATTTTTACTAAACCAACAAATTAAAGGAGACTTTATTTATCAAAATTATCTCAGATCATGTGAACTCAAAAAAAAAATTCGATTAGTTTACATAAGCACTTATTTTTCTTTAAGCCAATTAAATAGAGCCCTTTGTCAATTAATTTTGCCAGTATAATCCAGACATAGGAAAACATCACGTATCTATCACATATATAACATATGAATAAACACAGAGATCTTAAAGCTTTTGTTTAAAAAATTTTAGCCAAGCCTCAGGTATTTGGATTTAGGTTCACCTTAAAGACTTCAATTTAACTTGATTACCTCTGTAAAGAACTTATCTCCAAATAAGGACACATTCTGAGGTACTGAAGGTTAGGACTCCTATATATGAATTCTGTGAGGGAGACAGTTCAACTCATAACACTGTGCACCGGGAATGGCTTCAGACTTACTGAGGTCTCATTTTCATTATCTTAAGGCAGTGCTTCTCAATCTTCAGTGTGCCTCCAGTCACCTGGGGACTTTGCTAAAACACAGATTCTGATTCAGTACGTCTGGGGTGGGGCCTGAGGTTCTAGATCTCCAATAAATTCCTAGGTAACGCTAATGCTGTTGGTACATGTCCCATCCCACACTTTGAAGGGCAAGGATCTAAAGCATGGTTTATAGGCTGCTTTAACTGCAAGGACAGAATAGTAATACTGTCCTCGATGGAAACATGGTTCTGCCTCCAAAAGGGAAACAAGGATATGTCCTATATCTTAATTCCAGGCTTGTGCTTCATTGAGTAGAATGTACACAAGGGCACAGAGTAAATACTTGTGCACGGCAGTCAGTCATCCTCATGATGTCAAGCTGGGGCTGCTTGCCGCTAGTACCATAGCTGCTGTTTTCATTTTCGGCAATAGCATCATCATCGCACAGACAAGTACAATATTTTCAGGTATGCTGGAATTCATCTACTTGTTCAAAATAAACTTAAACTGGGTTGCTAGGGCAACATGTAACCATAGACAAATATATGTTAGTTTTAAGCTATGCAAATTGTGCCAAGATAATACATCATCATAACTGAACGCTGTGAAAGACTCCTATCAAGAGAAAAATATTTTTAAAGGAAAACACCACTGTGAATAAATATATTTAAATAAAGATATAGACTTAAAAAATATAAAATCACTTTATCTAGAATTATTTCAAAATGCCTTGGAAGCAACTTTTAATGCTGCTCATTGTAGAACAATACGTACCATCTGATTCAAATATCTATTCTCTTTAAAAAAATTTTAACACATTTATTTTTGAGAGACAGAGAAAGAGCACAAGTAGAGGAGGGGCAGCAAGAGAGACGGAGAAACAGAATCCGAAGCAGATTCTAGGCTCTGAGCTGTCAGCACGAAGCCCAATGCATGGCTGGGACCCACAAACTGTGAGATTGAGATCGTGACCTGAGCTGAAGTCGGATGCTTAACCAACAAAGCCAGCCAAGCACCCCTATTTATGAGCTTTTAGAGCAGGGCTGCCCAGTAGAACTTCCTGTGATGATAGGAATGTATTCTGTCTGCAGCTTCCGATATAGTAGCCACTAGCGAGCCACATCCAGTCATCAAACACTTGAAATGTGTGACTGAGGAACCGAATGTTTAATTTTATTTAATTTTAATTAAACTTAATTTAAATTAGCAATATAAAAATAGAGTGTCTACTTAAAAAAAAAAACCAGACCTAAAGGCAATTCAGAGAGAGTACAGTTCATATGCTTTGGTGATGTGTTTGTTTGATAATCCCTTACATGTAATTCACACTGAAATGTTTCACATTCCCCTGACTTTATGTTTTGATCCCATAGCTTATTCCAAATAGTATACTGTACTATTACAGTACTAAGGAGTACTGTATACCCTTTACTCTGAAATTTTTCACATTGGCTTTTGACCAAAACCAACAAAATTTTTAACTCTAGGTATAGTTTTATAGTACAGTTAAAACCATTATGCATGTGTGGAAACTATGCACTGTAATAATGTGTACGCACATCTCTGAGTATAAACAAATGAAGAAGTAGCACCATACACACAGAATGTTGGGGGACAGAGGTGATGGTGGCTGACTCTTATCATGTGCCAAACTTCCCAAAGTACAGACAGAGGAACCAGGAGTATGAGAGTGCCACTATGTGCCTTTATTTTTAGTTCTATAAAATTTCCCTGGAAGAGAAGAATTTTGGAGCAATGACCAACAACATTCAGAGAGAGAAAAAATCAAATCCATTAGGCTGTCTCTATGATTCATTTCTAACAATTTTACCACATGCAATGTGAAGTCAACTGTGAAGCATGAACAATTAGGTACAGCCAAGCAGAATGTCACAGGCTCAAAGAAAAAATGAAAAAAAGATCTATCCCTCAATAGAAGTAGACACAATAGGCACAAGACAGTAGCAATTCAACTCAACCATATGGAAATAAGTGGGGGGTAAAAGTAAAAACATCTAATACTTATGTAGTGCTCTGTGCCAGACACCTAGTCTAAGTACCATAAAGAACTATGAAGGGTCTGAGATTTCCCTCTTCTTGGAAGCTAACAAATTAGCCTGTCTCAATTTCACGATGAATGCTGGCAGAAGACATGAGACTCCCGGTTCAGAGACAAAGGACAGTTTATTACTCAAAACAATAACCATAACCAGCATCCAGTTTTCTGAGCCCCAAATTTCATAAAGTAACACAGAAGGGGCCAAGTAGTACTTGCACACACCGTGGTTTAGTTTCAGAAAAGGAACTTCAAGCTTAGGAACACCAACCCTTTTATAACGAATAGTAGGCAAAATGACCTGATCTTTACTTTAGAGGGAGAAGCTACCTCTGTTTTCCAAGGCTGTTTGCTATGTAAGCATACTTAAAAAGATAATTCAGAGCAAAGGCATTCAGTGCTTCTGCTTTATAAGATATGCAGAAACACAAAAGACCCATGTATAACTGTCACCCAATGAGCATTTTACAAATAATAACTCACTTAACCTCCCATGCGAGGCAGATATTCTTTCACCACTTCACAAATGAGGAAATGGACAGGCACAGCATTCTTGTAGCTTTTAAGACTATTAATATTTCATATTAAGCTATGAGAATTTGAACCCAACAATCTAGCTCTGGGAGTGGCATTGTCCAACAGGATTATTACATGAGCCCTGTGTGTCATTTAAAATTTTCTAGTGGCCACATTAAAAAAGTAAAATAAGAAATAGGTGAAATTATTTTTAATAATACATTTTATATAAGTCCATGTACCCAGAATATTATTTCAACATGTAATCAATACATAAATTATTAATGAATTTTTTATCCTTTTTTATACCAAGTTTTTGAAAACCAGTCTGTATTTTACACTCACAGCACATTTTAATTCAGGCATGAAATTTTTATAAAAACTACTTGACAGTTGAAAAAGTAGATTCACATACCCAAGTTGTTCCAAGCATCCTTAAAAGCTTCCAATAACTGGACCAAGTTTTTAAAGGGAAACCAGTCAGGTTTAAACAAATGAAACATCCACTTCTTTGGCCACAGTAGCCACATTTCAAGTGCTCAAGAGCCATGCCTGCCTAGTGGCTCCTGTGGAACAGAATAACCTTAGAGCCTGTAGACATAACCTCTGTGCTCCCTTGCCTCACAAAGAAAGTGCATGAAAAATGTACAGAATTTTAACTTAATTCTTTGTTCTTCTATTTTAGTTGTTTAACAAAGTCACAGTTGTTTATTTAATTACGCATGCCCTGCAGGTTGTTGAGAGGAGCCAAGAGCTCAGGCTCACAGTCAGACTCAGTCTGATCCATCGCTTCTCAGCACTTCTTAGCTGTGTGACCATAAATATATTCCCTGATCTCCTGAAGCTCCAATTTATCTTTAAAGTAGGGCAATAATAGCCCCTCTGAGGATTAAATGAAACCATTCACATAAAGGGCCTGGCCCGGTGCTTGGCACATGGTTCATGCTAATAAATGTCAGTCATTATTTGGTAACTAGAGTAAATTTAACACAAGACCAAAAATGTTTAATAGTACCTCATTTTAAGATGCCCATTTGTTTCCTGGAGGGAGGCCTTGCTCCCTCAGCTATGTAGCCTAATGTCACCCTCTAGTGCCAAAAACCTTGAACAGCAGGCATCACATACCAAACCTCCAGAACACCAAAGCTCTGAAAGGATGCGTTCATTTCTTCAACTTCAGATGCTGTATCTGACCCCGACCCCCCAATCCCAATCCCCAGCCCTGTTAATTAGTATTCTGTCTTATAGGCCAGTGTTTCTCAAACTTTAATTTCCTTTCTTACCAATTACCTGGGGATCTTGTGAAAAGAAGTTTATTCACTAAGTATGAAGTGGAACCTGAGAGTCTACATTTCTAAGCTGATTCTGATTCCAACATTGCTGCCCCAAGGACTCCTCTTTGAGTAGCAACATTTTAAGAAATTCTATTGATCATTTCAGTTCTTTCAAAAGTAGCCTACAAACTGTTAGAAGAAGAACCCTCAGGATTAAACTAAATGCTGTCTTCTTTCTCCTGTAGACATGCGCAAAAGGGAAAGCCTTAACTGAATACTGAAGTTGAAGTACACCTAAATTGTGGATGTATTGGATGGCTTCAAAGAAAGCAACAGTGCTCTTCTAGGGGGAGTGCCTCAGCAAGAGAACATGGGGGTGGACGGGCTACTGCAGCTAATTCTTATTATGGTCCTTTGACTTCAGAATGTAATTCAAGATCATGTGCTATTCTAACTGGAAATCTATGAATTAATGATGACTTTATAAATTAATCTGTGATCAGGGTGCCTGAGTGGCTCAGTCAGTTAGGCCTCCAACTCTTGGTTTCAACTCAGGTCATGATCTTACGGTTCATGTGTTCAAACCCCACATCAGGCTCTGTGCTGACAGTGCAGAGCCTGCTTGGGCATTCTTTTTCTTCCTCTCTGTCTGCCCCTCCCTCCTGTTCTCTCTCTCTCTCTCAAAATAAATAAATAAATTTTAAAATTAATTAATTAATTAATTAATCTGTGTTCCTAGTTAGAGGCCCAAGGTAATTTGGAGTAGATAATGGCCTGGCGGTGGACTCGCTGGACCAGCACTGGAAATTAAGTCAGAAGCCACCGATCAGTGGTCTTTCCAATGCCATATTCAAGAGACACTGAAAGGTTAACATTTGGAAGACATCATGATCTATACCTATTTCATAAGTGATAAAATGGATATAAAGATAATTGCCACATTTCTGCAAACATTAAACAAGATAACATAGTGAATGTGTTTTTGAAAATAGTGTTCCATGGATATAAATGCAATTCGTTTGAGGTCTGACTGACCAAACTAGCCCAGCATCTCATTAGTATAATGAACAATATTGTTTTTGTCTTTTTTCCCTGATAAGGAGAAAAGGTGGGGGAGGATTTAGAGTTTATTTAAATCTGTCTATCCATTTTTCAAAAAAACTTATTGAGATTACTATGACTTCATTACTCTAAATTTCTAGGTATTTGTGTTGCCTCCCACAACGTGACTGCCAAATTAATAATATTTATTCTCATTTTGTTTTCAAACATTTATTTCTGATGATGACTTTCATACACTACAATGTAGTCATACTTTGTTGGTAAGCTTGCTTGCTATCTAGCTGGACTCACTATGTTACCAACTTTGGTAAAAAAATAGCCCACAGGATTTTTCAAAGGCATGCTGAATATCAAACACAGAAATCACATGGGAGGTCTATAGCATTTATGTCACAAAGCATTGTGATATTTTTCTGGACATGAACTCACATGTTTTACCTACTGTTGACCCCCTCCCATCACAGATATATATGAAGACTGACTTCTAAACTTACTTGTTTCATTGTAGGAAATTATCTGATTTGTTTCTGTTGGCTTCCTAGAAGCTTGTTTTAAAGTATTTCTCTTCCACTCATTTTGACTTAAGATCTAATATTAATGTGCTTCCTGTACATGAGCCCCTTTACCATACTAGATATCAAAAAGACATTCATATCATATTATACTTACTACAATGTAAAAGGAGAAAGGGAAATTTGGTTACCAAAGTTTTAGAAAAAATACGAAAACAAAACAAAGTCATCCCCATGTTTCTATGATGAGAGAAAATCAAAGAAAGAAGGTTAGAGGGTGGGAGAAGGACCAAATTTGGAGGTTTCCTTCCTTTACATGTTCTCTTGCATTTCTATGATACAACCTGACTTTAGGGCCAGAAAACACCGATTTAATCACAGGATGGTGTTAAGGACGCTTACAACAATGCACCAAGTGACAAATGTTTACAGAAGACCAGTCCAGGACATGCTGGGAAGACACAGGTGTAGAGGGAAAGCTTTTTCTCAAAATGCGGAGAATGTGGAAGGAAAGACAAGATCTAGACATAAAAGATAACATATGTGTCTAAAGTACTTACCTGGCAAAGCAACTTTTTTGGCTTAAATCCAAACCACTTTGACTATTTACCTAACGCCTGTGTTTGGAGCCTGGGTCAAGAGAAGAGGGTGAGATCTTATGTCACAATTAAAATTCCAGATGAGATTTCCACTTAGTCCATTAAATGAACTCAGCATCATTTATCACCCCAGGCATTGTTAAATTTCCCATTTCCCTACAAATCAAAACAACACTGAGATACCACCTCACACCAGTCAGAATGGTTAAAATGAGCAAATCAGAGAACACTCTGAGATGCTGGCGAGGATGTGGAGAAACGGGCACCCTCTTGCACTGTTGGTGGGAATGTAAACTGGTACAGCCCCTCTGGAAAACAGTGTGAAGGTTCCTCAAAAAATTAACAATAGAACTCCCCTATGACCCAGCAATAGCACTGCTAGGAATTTACCCAAGGGATACAGAAATGCTGAGGCATAGGAGCACATGTACCCCAATGTTCATAGCAGCACTCTCCACAATAGCTAAAACATGGA